>NW_023465148.1:0-9286 GCF_013731165.1 Rhagoletis pomonella
TTTTTTTTTTTTTTTTTGGTTTGCGTCTGGGTCGCTTGAGAACCAGCAGTTGCTACTGCGGCTATTGTTGTTGTTCTTGCTGTTATGGCAGTGTCGCTGTCGCTGCCTCTGTCGACTGCTGCTGCTACAATTGCAATTGCTGTCGCTTCTACTACCGCTGCTGCTGCTGGCAGTTAGTTTAAAATGTGAGGACTTAAGAGCGTTAATGTCATTTGGCCGCATACTGTCTGGCTTGAAGAAACGTCATAAACTTAGTAGCAACTCGACTAGGTTAAATTAGAAAACAAACTCCGGTTTAAAAGTGTCGAAGTTTGCGAAGAGAGAGCACAATCGAAGAAATTTCGGCCAAAAATTTTACTGAACAAAGAATATGGTTTGATGGCTTTTCGAATTCATAAGTAAAAAAACAAAACTCGTGCTTCGGATTAAAAAATTAAAAACTGGTGCTAAATTCGCGCAAAAAGTGTTAATATTTATTGAAAGCAAGCACTGACCAAAATAATATAAACAAGAAGAAGAAAAATAAACATTTACGAGACGTTAAGACGTTTGTTAAGCCGCAAAAATATAGTAAAAGCATATAAAAGTAAATAAAAACGCTAAATAAAGCGTAACTACATACACACATATATAAAGTTTATAAAAAAAAATTAAGTGAATTGTCACAGTGTACCTGCCAGCAGCATGGAGAAAACGCATCTGCAGCTGTTAACATTTCTGTGTATCTTCACATTAAGTTTTTGTGTGCCAACGTAAGTTTTGCTTAATTATTGCACAAAGTTATGATTTTTATTAGCACAAAAAATATTATAGATTTTTTTTTATTATTATTCATATTAAAATAATCAATATCGACATACGCATAAAAGCGTTTATTTTACGTTAATTAAGGTGAACCGCATTTTTAATAGCTACATTGGAATTTTTTCCAGCGCTTAAATATGCATATATTATAACAAGTGGATTTTGTGCAATTGAAACAATTTCTGGCACTTGGTTGTGAGAGAACAAAATTTAAAAATAGAATGCAAAAATGATTTTATGTAACTGCAAAAAGTTCTAAAGGCGCAATTATTAATAATTGTAGCGAAAAAACGAACAAAAGCTGAGCAAACAAAATTTAAGCAAAACAAACGGAGACCGTTATTTGATTTGTGTTTTTTTTTTACAATGGCAGCTTACTTTATTCATACGAGTATTTATTTTGCTTTTGGTTATTGGCCTTAGAATTTCAAAATATGAAAAATTTTTAACAAGCTCGAGACCCAGCATTTTAATAAAACTCAAATTTTGGTTCCATTAATATTTTTAATTATCGTTATTTCGACCTCAATCTGAGGTCATCCTCAGGAACTCTTGAGTATTTGTTAATTATTATTTGTTAATTGTATCTGGGAAATTGACAATAAATTTTATATAATTCTAAAAGCAGTTATACATTTTGTTTTGTCTTTAAGAATTGTATAAAAAATATGTAGTTGATTGTGACAAGTGGAATTTATCTTTCGTCTTTGAAAAATGCATAAGAAACAACAACAATAAAAAGTAGACTACGAATATTGAATGGTGAAAAGTGAGCATATTCGCAGAACTGAACCCTACTTTTTCCGCAAATCCCTGCGACTCCAAAAGACGTTGCCCAATGCCGTCGATCTATTAACGAGTTGGCTGAGCCACTCCGCGCACACATTGCCTGGGTACTTGACCATTGCCGATTTCAGGGAAATCGCAAGGCTGACGAACTCGCGCGCCATGACGGCATTGCCTGATACAGATATGTATAAGGAATACTCTTGGCATCCATTTTCAAACATACACATACATTTTTATTGAATGAAAAATACATAGAAATTGTCAATGAAAGATGAAAAATGAAAAATGGAACCGATCTGTCTGATGCTCAACGTACGAAGTCTTTACTTAATCTAAGGAGGCAGGACATTCGCAAAGTAACTGGAGATCACATTGCCTGATTGGATTACACGCAGCTAGACTGGATGTATCCTGGAACTACTACGGCAGAAGCTGCATGGATGAGGACGAAGAAGAAACCATCTAAGATCGTCACTGCCTTTGCTCGACTCCTATCAATTACGTGGAGCAAAAGTTTAGGCAGTTGTTATTGCTACGATGATCTCGATGATCTCAAAGCGATGGGTGTTAGAAGCTTATGCACTTTTTTGCTAAGCACCAAGTGGTTTACAGGGGGAACGGGGAGAAATGAAAACCTCTTGCGGTATCACAAAAGACAATGAGTCAAAAAAAGAGTCAGCTAACTATATATTTCTCGCAACACATGATTAGGTTATAGTTACATTACTTGGTTATAGTTACCAAATCATGCGCTAAGAACAATATATTTAGCTGACTTTTTTCTGGGTGTAAGTGAGTCCACGTAAGACTACGGCCCAACATAAACCATATTTTATATCCACTTGGGAGTGGCATACGATTTCTTATTCACCTTTCAATGTCAATTTTATGCATGCGTTTAATTAGCCATACATTTATATCCAGTTTTTTAAATATGTAGCCAAAAATTTAAGTTCAGTTTTTAAAAGACAAAAAATTATTTCCAATTTTTAAATAGCCAAAAAACTATGTCCAGTTTTTAAAGAGCCAAAAATTTGTGTCCAATTTTTAAGCAGCCAAACATTTATGCCCAATTTTTTAATAACCAAAAAAGTATGCCCAGTTTTTCAATAACCAAAAATTCATTACCAGTTTGAATGACCAAAAAAGTATGCTCAATGTTTAAGTGGCCAAAATTAAGGTTAAAAAAATTTAAAATAGACAAAAACTATTGTCCACTTTTAAAAAAGTCAGGTTGTTCAAGCCAAAATTTTTTTGCCAAAAATTCATGCCCAGTTTTTCGATGACCAAAAATCTATGCCCAATTTTTCAATGATCGAATTTCATTGTCAGTTGGAATGATGAAAAAATAATGTAGACTTTTTAAGTGGTCAAAAATTTATATTCAGTTAATATCCAGTTTCAAAATAGCCAAAAATATATTGACAATTTTTAAGTAGTCAAGTTTTTAAATAGCTGAAAGTTTTTAGTAAAAAATTCATACTATTAAATCGCTAAAAAAACAACAACAACGCCGGGAATATGAGCAGAGAAGGCTCGGCATAAGATCAGTCTGCCTAAACTGTTAATTCGCCAATTGAAAATGTCATTAATAATCATACGCCATTTACGGCTAATGTCAAGGGCACTGAATAGAGAACAGGAAAGCAATGTGACGATTAGTTTATTCAAACAAATTAAGCTCTATATTAAACCTTATGCAAAAATAATTTCTTCAAAAGTGTGTTAACACAAAATTTGGCATTTTTGATATTATATGCTTAAAATTTGACCATTTCATATATGTAATTGTTTGCCTTCCAGCAAAAACTGCAGCAATATTTTCTTGTAACTTATTGCGAAAAACTATAGGAACTTTATTTATTTCACTCATCTAGCTGCGCATGTGCCTGGGAAGAGTTCCTCGTGATTTTGACAAATATGACATTTTGAGTTAATTCTCTTTTGAAAAAAGTGTGCGTTGTCTATGTATGACCATCAAGTCGCACATTCACGCATTACACAGAATTATTTCATTGTTATTTTTTTATTTTTTTTGTTTGCAAATCGTCCGCATGCCAATTAAGAGTAAATCTCAACGCTTCATTAAGGCGGATTTGCGAATTAAAAAAAATATTATAAATTTGAGCGCATTTGTGACCACTTAAAATTTGAACACGGCACACAGTGTTTCGACTATATGGAGGCAGGTGGAAATAATAGTAAAACTGCACCGATTTCACTGAAATTTGACATGTGCTTTAGTTTCACTTACAAATAGAGTACGTATTATGAAATTTGGTAAAGATGGAATAATTGTCACGCCTTCTACTCGTGTGGGCGGAAACATTAAATTTCATCCGATTTCTATGAAATTTAGTTTGTACTCTCTCTTTTAATAGAAGAACCTAAAAATATAAAATATGGGGAAGATTGGATCACTACAACGTCCAAAACTCACAAAAAATGTGGGCCCAGTCATTAAATGTGATGGAATTTTGGTTAATTTTTGTTTCCTGCTTTCCACTCTCAGAAAACCAAGGTTATACCTACTATAAAATGACTTAGGTGTAAATAATCGCTTTTTTTCCAATGTTTGGTGAGATTTTTTTCATTGTTCGAAAAATTCTTTTCGCAAAATTATGCAAAAATAAGCTGAAAATCAAAAATTAAGAAAATCAAAAATTACATTGTATTTGCAAAGTCGCGCGAAAAGATCAAATTACATATTCGAAAACTACATAAAATTCTGTAAAACATTCGTCTAATTTCAAGACCTGATTGACCGGTACTCACACTTTTTTTTACTAATAATCTTTAACATCTAAATTTCAAAGTAAATTTTTTGGTAGGAAAATAGGAAAGTACCAAACAAATGATAAATACCTACACCAGAATATTCCACCACATTTAAATAATTGATTACAACTGAAAAAGAAACACTTTTTTTTGGGTTAATCGCAACACAGGCAACTTAACTGATTAGTCGGTATCGCGCCGATTCCCGTTTTTCTTCGGAAATGTATCGTTCCTGAAGAAAGAGGGGGGGGGGGGGGGGGGGTAAATAATGTTAAATTTGATATTAATGAGTTTTACTTTTTCCTCTCTAAGTCCAACCGGTCTTTTTTTATCAACTGTCACCATGACTTTTTCCTACCTGCCTCCATATAGTCGCAACACTGTGCGGCATCACGGCGACATGTTTAATTCATATTCATTTGACAAACGTACATACATGAATGTATGTACATATACATACATATATACATACATACCTTCGTAGATAGATATTAAAATGAGGTGTGCACCGCGACATCTAGTATTCTATTGTGCCTTCTACTCTACACAATACTTCTTCCAAAGCTAGATCCCTCAGAAGCTTTAACAGCGCTTTCGCGGATAGGTAGTGAATGTGATTAAGCTGTGGCCACACTGAGCGTATACTTCCCATACATACATAAATATGTATGTATGTACATATATACAAGAAGTAAAATAAGTTTGTTTTATTTATGAAGTGAAAATCGTGATCGTCGCTGGCGAGTGCGCACGTACTACTACATACATACGCCGGGACATAATCAGACCAACCAAAGTCATATCAGCACATCAGCCTTGCATTCATTCTACTAAAAGCCATGGAAAGTATCGAAGGTTGGCATACATATAAGAGACAGCTTTCGCAACTTTCACTCTGGGACAGCAAAGAGCCAGCTTCCCAATGATCTCCAGCTTCCCAATCTCTCAATGGAGGAAAGTGGAAATGAAGCCCTCGCAGGCCAAGCTCAGATTTTTCATGTCAGAAGTTCGGCATTGCCTGTTGAGGGCAAATCGCTGTTAAGATGCATTTACAAGAGGCGGTTTATTGACAGACGATAATAGCCTGCAAAAGTTGACTTGCTGTCTACTTTGAGGCAAGCGATTTTTGATTCGCCATTTACTCCAGCGGTTTTTGTTGAGCAGTGTTAAATCGCTTAGAAAATCGCGCCATGTAAATGCAGCAGTACCGAATTTTGGTACGCATCTTTAAACACGCCGCTAAGGCCTTGAAAGTAAGGCTCAAGAAAAACCAAAATTACCTATAAAAGGAAAGAAGTGAATGATTCAAATCTAAAGGAAGTAAAGCCTAATATTAGAAGGATGTGTCCGTAAGTACTTTTTTCTTTCCCCAAGTATGCCACATACGACTCGCAAGAGAGAGATTTTCCGTTGCGCGGTGAGAAGACTCTAGTTCGAATAGCTTAAACTTTTACATACATAAATATAGCAGTAATACTTCTCATGTGGGCGGTTTGAAACTGAGCCAAATATAAGCGCCACACAAGCCAAATTTTTCCTCTTCAAGGCCAAGCTAAGTGTGGGTGCCATTGTTTTCGTTGATTTCATAATGAAATTTCTAATATACAAACACAAAAAACTTGAATATGCATATTCAAGTGTGTATGTATTTATAAAATTGCAACTTGCAACTTGCAATACAAAATGCATATCTAATATAAATATGTGCATGTGAAAATTTCAATCAAAATCATGCCTACATAATCAACAAAAAAAGTTAAACATCTTTAATTTATGCTTAAAAAAGGTAAATGATTTTTTTGAACCTTGTACTGGAGAACCAAAAAAATCACATGAGAACACATACACATGTACATACGTACACCTGTACATACAAAGCTTTATGCAAATGGCAAGTGAACTCGGATGCAGCGTTTTTATTAAAAAGTCTTCTTAGACGTACATAGATAAGATTGCATTAAATTTATTAAGCTAAAAAGTTTGCTTGAGAAAAAATGAATACATTTTATCACTTTGTACTGCATTAGGGATTGAGCATACTTACTTACTTACATTCGTATGCATTTCAAAACACCTCGCCTTTATTACCCGTTATTTGCTTTATAATTGCACTGCAAATGCAGTCTGTACGATAAGTAGCAACGGTAAATCATTTGTGTGTCAATATGATTCCGGGCTTACAAAAGCAAAGACAATATTATACTACCTACATAGATTAATTCACTTATATTTATGTGCCTATGTAGGTACATAGACGTTTATGCATTTATATCAATTGTATAATTGAAGTGGATTTTGGGGTCGCAAATCTTTACATTCATACAGCCATTCAAAATTAAACGTAGTAAGCAGCTGCGTAATGCACTTTGATATGGCAAAACTGATAAAAGCACACTCCACTCCGAGCCATTTTCACCGTGGAGAGGTTACTCACATAACTCTCAATTCGATAAAAAGCCAAATTGGGTCAACAGAATTTCTTACAGGTTCACTGACTCTTCTTCCGTTTGAGAAAATAAGATAACATTGGAAAATTAATAAACGGTGGGTAGGCGTGCAAGTTAGATAAGGCCTCAATCTACTTCCAAGAGAGGCCCGTACCAAAATTCCCTGCCCTAGTGAAGTCTGACCACTGTGCGGTGCCTTCGCATTATTGTCTCTGCGAATCTAGCGTTGAAAGTTCAACAAAATTTACAAAAGAAGATCCCATTTGCCATTTACAGTGTTTGATTTAACACATTTTATGGCAATATAAAAATAAAAAAATCGCAAAAATCCGGCGCTGCATTAAAAATTCATGATTTACACTCACTGCAAAAAGTATTGGCTTCGAGAATTTTTCACAATAGTATATGCAACAATTTTTATTTATTTTTTGCAAATTTTTTATAAAAATAAGGTTCATACTACGGCAAAAAAAAAACATAAAAACATAATTTCCAAACTCTGGACACAACTCGTAAATTTTCATGCAAATTTTCAACTTTTTAATGAGGTTTTTTAGAATTCTATATACATATAGCCCATTAAATTTTAGTAAAAACCATACAATTTTATTATTAACTAGCTAATACCCAATAATTCTAAAAATTGTTAATTTGGCTTCAATTGCTCTATTAATTTTTCTTTAATATCTATAATGTACACACATCGGTCTGTTACATTTTTATTATATGTATAGATAAAAGAAATATATGAACATTTTTTCGAGTACTAATTACTTTAAGCATTCTACTACGTATTTATATCCCTGAAAAATATCAGCAAAATCGCAGTTTTGCAAAAAGCATTTTTGATACGGTTTGGGCGCTGCTGTCCCATAGTGCGGCGTGAAACTATGGGTCCCTGTCCTTTGTGTGATAACATCAAGGCGCACGCCACAGATCGGAGGAGAAGCATAAAAATTATAAAAATTCGACCACTTGGCTCCAAATTTTTAAACTTTTTATTCAGAATTTTTAAGAAAAATTTTTGGTATGCAGTTTTGTAGCCCATTCAATTTTAGTACATACATAATACATATGTATCAAATCATATTGCGTTTTAAAATAATATGCTTACAATAAAAATTATATACATATGTAAATCAAAATTTTATAAATTAAAAATCTATAAGCTTAGCACTAATATCTGTCATTGCTAACAAGATTCATTGGTTTCAAATAACATTTATACACAATTTGTGCAAAAAAAAGACTCCTAGTGTTAATTAACTTTAACGAATTGGACACTCAAAGGCGGCTGACAAACATACCGAAAATAACTTTACCCAAAAACGAAGCAAACAAAAAAGTGCAAATTTAGCCGCTAAGGAAACTGAACAAATTAAAGCGTCATTGTCCAAAAATAAATCTTGAATTAAGTTAAGCGGTTAATTGTATTACGGCTAACGAATTGTGGCACTTGACTGCATAACATAGCATTAGCATTATCAGCGATATACATCAGTTACTTATGTATATCAGTATGTATGTATGCACGTACGTACGTGAACGATTTCGCTCGTACATGCGTACAAAAATATAATTGTAAACAAAGAAATCAAGGTAAATTCGCACATGCTGCTCATGTATGTAAACCGAAAGCTAGTAAATTATCCAAAGATTTACGCAAATGATTCAGTCAAAAAAAGTACGTTTTGAGGCATTACCGCTTCTGGCATGTGATATGCACATAACAAAATGCACTATCTATGTTTGTATGTAAGATTTCAATAAGTGTATAACAAAAAAAAACAAATTAAATTAAATTAAATTAACAATAGGCAATGTCATGCATACAGGTTTTTAACTCCAATGATATCTACTCATAGGTACAAGCTATGTGTGTTACGCTTTCGCTGCAACTTGAAGAATTCTAACACTCTTTGTCATGTAAACGTCAAGTGCGTACAACACAGCTTGCAAGGCTTTAATCATTTCATTTTTCGCATTCTTTATTTCCGAAAAGGTCAAATTAGATTTGTATGCATTGCAATTTTAGTTGTTGGTTGCCAAAAATAGCAGTAGTTTCATTGCAGTGGTCGCCAATTCTAACACTGCCAGCGGAATTCTTGTGGTTTTTGAAAATATGTATGTATGTATAAAGACAAATTCAATATGAAGTCGGCGCTTTTTACAGCACTTACTTGTTTAAGCTCATTGACTTTTCATAAGTTTTTGTTGGATGCGCATTTATCGGCTGGAAGTTACCAGCTAAAGTAATAAAATTTAGCTGATCTAATATGTAAATATTTGATTTTTGTTCATTTGACTTATCTTATTCATAGTACATACTACTTGCTAATGCAACACCACAAATAAATTTGCAAATTTGACTATTAAGTATTCTGTGAGATTTGCCTGTCAGCTCGTTGATTAATAGACAAATGGAAGTTTTCGAATTACGTTGAAATTGTGTTGTAAGGGAATATTAA
>NW_023465149.1:0-9284 GCF_013731165.1 Rhagoletis pomonella
CTAAAATAAACGCATCGAAAACTTTGAGCGACCTCAAAATCCCTGTCTGAATTGTTTATTGTCTGGATTATGTCTTGTTACAGAGTGCTCCCAAAAAATTAACGCTGGTGAAAAACATCCAAAGATGCGATCTCAAGAGTATCAACCCATTGCTGTTTTAAAAAGATAATGTTCTAAAGAAAATATTTTAAAATGCTTAACTGCGCAGCTGTGCCTAATTATCGCCATCAAGTAACCCCAAATAATCACCAGAATTTTTCTTTCGATCAATACTTCGTGTCGGTTGACTTTAAACCGTTTAACAACCCTGAAACCTTATTAGCGGTAACAACTCCCTAATAGTTATTACACAAAATTTTACTTTTAATATTTTAATAGTACAAAATGGGACAATTTTATTTGTCGCCGTACATAATCTGTCATTGCTCATGGTGTGCCTTATGCACTAAGTAAACCACCGTTTTATGATATAATAATCAAGCCTGTACAGCCACAAAGAAACTGTCTGGATGTTTCCTCATCCTCAAGGCACAACTGGCGTTCCGAATTACCGTTAACATCTACTTGGCGCAACTACGTTTTCGTTGGTTGTGGCCCGTTAGGTGTCCGAACTATTGAAAAGGTAGCCAAAGAGCTTGGCCTGTCTATGACCCTCCACTGATTCCCAGTACTTACTGCGTTCAGAGTGTACCTACTCGGGCATAAGGGTTCCCGAAGAGGTTAAACTAAGGCCACATAATGGTTCCGGTCCTAAGAAGCCAGTAAAAGATCAATCCTACAATGACCGGGCTCCCAGCACTTGAGGTGTGTTAATGTAGTCTTTAACAATTCTGGTTTTCAGGATGGCTGCTTAGCTAGATGGGTCAAGTTGGAGTCCAATACGATCCTAATAAACTATGTTTCATTAACAACTCCATTTCATTAACATGTCAGATTCCGTTTCATGACTAGACCCAAACTAGTTCCAAACTCTTTTCAAAATAGCCCCGAACTGACCCCAACTGATTACAAACTAGTTCCGAACTTGTCCTAAACTGACTTCGAACTGCGAGTCTCTGGTTATTTTTGCTTTGGCTTTCCTGCAGTGTATGCAAATCAATTTAATGTAACGTAAACAAATGTCGAGGCTGTTTGTCAAATTCCGGATATCAGCGCAAGCTGTCACTATTTCAATTTTACATTGATAATTTGAAATTTTAATTATGCTTTCACTTTCCCGACTGTCAATGGACGAGATATACATATGTACATAAGCTAATAGCGCAAAAACTCTATAGAGAGATGGCATGCCGCGATAGGCAGGTAAAAACAAAAAAAAAAAAAAAACAAGATGCAAACAAATTACTAACATCAATGGGTTGTGTGTGTAATTTAAAATTTTGTAATGCCATTATTATTTAACCAATAACCAATAAATATTATGTAAGCTGATGCATAGTATATATTTGGGCGAAATTGACATTTGCGTTAAAAATTTGCGATTTCGATGCATTTTTGATGATAATTTTGACTTTGAAATTGATGATGATAAATTAATCACAATTTTTATTTTCCACATGAAAAGCATGTATGTATGTATGTATATCGTCGTTTAAAGTACAAAACCGCGTACCATCATTCCGCAAAATCGCGTAACTGACATTGGCTGCCAAAAATTGGATTTGCTCACACAAGCACTTGACTCAATCCTTATCCATTCGTCTTGCAATATACTAGCCAGAAATGCGATTGATTTATAGAAAATATAACCATTTTGAAATATGAGTGTTTTTGTTCTCTAGAAAAGGATTTATGCAACCTCATATATTCGGTTTTGAATTTTGTTAATACGCGGTTTTGTACATTAAGCGACGATATACTTAATTGGATGATCAAATAGAAGTAAAGAGTTTGTTGTGACCAAAAATTCCGTATCAATAAGAGATACGTGCATTAGGGTGGTCCTAAAATGTACTAAGATTTCATAAGCCTCAACCCCTACGTCGATGCTACTATAGTCGAGGATACTACGTATAAATTTTTGTCTCGATTGGAGAGGGTTAGAGTGTGTCGCACTGCGGGCAAAGTTCAGATTACCCTATGAAGACGTCTAAACCGACTCCAATCGGCACCAAAATTTATATGAGATACCTTCGACTTTAGTAGTGTCGATTTTGGGTATTAAATGGAAAATAATATTTTAAATTTTTTCAGTCTCTATAGAGGAATCTGAACTTTGCCCCCCCCTGTTCGACACGCCTTAACCGTCTTCTATCGGGACTAAAATTTATGTGTGATATCTGAAACCTTGGTATTACCGATTGAGGGGGTGAGATTGGAAAATTCGTTAATTTGGTTTTTAAGGATCACCCTAATATACATATACATATACACATACATATATCAGTTTCAAAGAAGTATAAAAACTAGTTAAATTCCATCAGTAAACTCTAACAAATGCTAAAAACGGCTGGACATAAATTTGAATGTATATTTCGATTTAATCAAAATGCTTTGTTTTTATTTCTATTTCTCTGGCAAAAAAGTACAGTACATATTTTTAATATTTTACTATGTAATACTGTATGCATATAATTTAATGTTCAGCCAGATAGTACTCAAATGCAATATATGTATTTATTTTAAAATTTAGATGTACATTTTATTAATGGTCACGAAACTTTAGTTTTTCCAATTTGATTTGCAATCAAAAATAAACTTTGACTCTTTGGCTTTGGAGTTTACTGTTTACAAAAACGACACGGTTGCAATGAGTGCAACAAACTAAAATTTAATTAGGATTCGGAATACTAAAATGCATAATTAGTGCATTAAAATTGTTTGTGCCGTAGGGTGGTCCAAAAATTCACGTGAAAAATAATGTCGCAATTTTAATGCCAGTTTTTCCGAAATAAAAAAAATATCTAGAGGACGCTAAAAGCACTCAAAGTTCCCCATGTCCTTTATATGAAGAAAAAACAAGTTTTTATGGAAATGGTATTGAAAATCAATATTTTTCGACCGAAAAACTCTGTTCTTTTTCAGAAGAAATAGTTAATAACAAGGAATGGTTAAATAAACAATTAGGTATTATAATTGGAAGTCTTTCTAAGCGAAGCGAAAAATCGAAAAATATTGGCACTAGACAATTCTACACCATTTCCCAGAAAAACTGTTTTTTCCTATATAAAACACATGGAAAATTTTCAGCGCATTGAGAGATCTTTAAATGCTTTTTGATTAAAAAAAAAACAGAGATTTTTTTTCGATATAGAACAATCCCAAGGAGTGAGTGTGTTCAAATTCCGACTTTAATTTTTTTTCGAACATATGTATATAACTTCCATTTCCCATACACCCCGATTCAGTTAAATAGGCAAATTTTTTCTTCAAAATCCGAGCTTTTATCTGAACTTCTGGGCAATAGAGAAGCTTTAATTAATATAGATTTGAAAAATGATTAACAAATTTTAGGATTAATGATTGAAACGAATTTAATTCCTTGGTTATTAGTTATTTAGCTGCTACTTTAATACCAGGAAAAGCTTAAAATGAATTAAGAAATGCATGCATTTCCACTTTAGCATTATTAGGTGTTATATTTCTTTTACACAAATTTATACATACAAATTCATAAAGGCTTTTTAATTTTTATCACTTTCATCGCCGGTAAGAAATCTCCAAGCATCAAATAAATTAAATTTTTTGCATCGTTATTCTCACTTTTAGAGCTTCTATAGAGCGAACTGGTGTATTATTTTCGTTATATTTCTTAGGGCCGTGTCACACGATTGGTACATTTGTATAGATTTGCACATTTTTATATTGGGCTATTGGTACAAATTAAAAAAAAAAAATACAGCGAACTTCTATTGAAAAAATTTTACAGATTGTTTGTCGTGATTGGGATTAAGAAAAATATTCGTGCATTCACGCGATTGGGTTATGATTTGCAACAATTTTTTTTGGCAAATACCCAATCGTGGGACACAGCCTTTAGCTTGTACTCTTCGTTAATTTTTAAACTTGAAATTTGAACTGAATTGTTCCAAAATGCGATATTACGGCTCAGATCGATAAACTCGCTTCCCGATAATGGAGTGGTATCAAACAACGTTTCTTCTTTTAAAAATCGTAAAAGTAATTATTTATCCGTAGGCGTTATCAAAATCAAAACACTATATACATACGTACATGTATACTTCTTCTAAGACAAAAGGAGGTGTACAAAATTCCAGTTGCGATTCTTAAGGTTGTTCATTTACTGATGTACTTTTTTGAAATTTTCTGCACACAATTATTTAGAGGCATTTTTTTTAGTACACTATTGCGACAGTAAGAATATTACCTGGCGAAATACCATCTGTCGCCTTCAGGAAGGCCTTTGTCTTGTTTCTTCATTTCATTTTTTTTCTTGCGATGCTCAATTTCATTCCCAATAAATCGCTTTTTCTGTCGGTTAAAGTTCGCCTGAGTGCATGGCACATTTAATCCCTGTCATGGTTTGCAATGTCCTATAAGCAGGCTCTTAATTTTTTAAAAGGGTTTTAAGTAAAATTCAGGTTATAACTAACAAGGATGATACGCCTACTTTGCGTATTCAAATTAATGAAAAAAAAAACTGATTTTTTCATATAGTTTAAAAAAAAATCTCGTAAACACCAAACTAACTAATGCATTTTCCTCCTTTTCACAACTTTTCTTTGGTATTGAGTATTCTTTAAAATAATATCAGTATGAAGCTTCCCCATAATTATGAAAACTCCATTTCACCCCACCACTTATCATCATTCCTTACTTCCCACTTCAGCAGCATACCGCAGATACATACACTCGTCACTAAATTAATGTTTTTTCATGTGGATTCCACATATCGATCTACATCTTATTTTAGGTGGAAGTGACCAGAATTACTTGCGTGAACTTTCTTGTATCAATTTCAGCAATTATTTTTCAGAATCGTAAATTTTACGCAATTTTTACAAGATGGGCGAGGTGAAACAGTAAAATATACCGAAAATTAATATTTTGGTGTTACCTATTCATTTTATTGCAAAATTTCCAAAACTCAACCAAATCGCTGAATTACTTTTGAGAACAGTCAACGACATACACGTGTCATCAATTTCATCCACCTTTCCAATTTTTTTCAGATTTTTTTTTTAATTTTTTTGAGTATGCCGTACTCAAAAAATCTAAAAAAAAAGTTGAAAATTTAGCTAAAACTTTGCAGACTTTTTATAATTCTTACAAAAAGTTTGAAACGATGATTTATATGGTGATAATGAACTAGACTTCTTTGGAAAAATAATAAACATTAAATAAACATAATAGAATGTCGTTTAGAGGTTGAAAAAGGCACTTCCGAGAAAAAGGTTTCAAAGAAAAGTTACGTCTTTTTATTCTTAGAATCCGAATCTGTAGCAAAAACACATGATGCAAAAATTTGAAGGTAAAACCGCTGAGAGGCAGCCTGATCATTTCTGAAGTTTGCTAACATAATAAAAATATTTTCAAATCAATCTCACAATACATTCTCATTTTCAGTCTCAAATAAAAGAAAATTCGAATATTTTCATGTAATTGGTTTTTTTTTACCTGTTATTTGGCATAATTTCAATTTTATAAAGTAGACCAACATCAAAAAATAAATAATGGCCGACGAATTGGGCGAGCGGTTTTAACTTTAAATATTTGTATCATGGCAAAAACATGTGTATCTTATTATAAAAAGAAAAAAAGACTATCGGTCAGTTGAACCCACTACCGGCCGAAAGCGGAGGTCAGTAATGCCACCAAAAGATAGAGACATGCTCGTTTTTCTTCTTTCAAGAAAGAAAAAAACATGTCCCCCTTTTTAGAGGTGGTTGGCGGGCGGTCTAGGACACCTTGAATAAATGGTAAGACGGACGATTAGTGTCCGATGGCTACTGCAAATATGCAGGTTATTAAGTTATTTTATATAACTTATCTATATTCCATCTTATTTAAATTTTTTAACAAATTTAATTTAATCATCTCTTTACAACACCAATTTTTACTCTTCTGACCGGCATTCGTCAAATGCCATCGTACGCTACGCTAGGCGATGCAACTGGAGGCATTAGTCGCGATGACTTCATCGACCAAGTCGCTTCTGGCATATTAGATAAACTGCCTGTAGCTTTTGAAGTGTGGCGCGTCAAAAAGCAAATCCAAATGAATATAACACCGACAGGCGTTGTACTTCTGCAAGAGCTGGACCGTTTCAATTTGCTGGTAATAAGAATCAAGAAAACACTGGAGCTATTGCGTAAGGTGGGTTAATGTACTAATTATTTTGTACTCGTATAAGTAAGTAGATAGCAATGCATGTATTTATGAACACATAAGTATGTATGTACATTAGACTGATCCACTACCCATACAAAATAAAAAAAAATCCATTGGAATTATAAAAACTGTTATATCTAAGACTTGCGCCAAAATATTTCGGAAAAACATTCAGATTTGCGTGAGCTGTTCCAATTTCAAAATACCTCCAAAAATGAAGTTTCTGTGAGTAAAAATAGTTTTTTAAAGAATTTTTGTTTAAATCACCTCAGATGACAAAACAATTTAAGTTTATAAAATTTGCATACAAATATTACAAAAATGCTCAACGCAATCGTAACTATGAAATTTTTGATGCTGTTTTTGAACTTTTTACAAAGTTTGGTTTTGCAAAGAAATAAAAGGAGAATAAATAGTTCTGGTCCAGTTATCCAAGTTTTTCTTATACCTACTTATCTTTGAAAAATGATAAAAAAAACAGCATTAAAAATCTCACTATTAATGATTCCGTTGAAAGAATATTTTTAATATTTCTATGCAAATTTCTTAAGCTTAAACTGTTTTGGCATCTAAGGTGATTTTTTTCCCCAAAAAGTACTTCAAATCGGTGCAGCTCACGAAAATCCTAGTATTTCTCCGAAATATTTTGTTGGAAGTCTTCAATTATAATAGATTTTGTGATCCCGGCAGAAACCGCAACTTTTTTGATGATGCCGTGAACTCAAGTCAAACACTTAAATTTTTTATTGATAGAAAAAGTAAGCCAAATTTTTGTGAACAATTTCTCGAAAAGGTCTTTAATTTTACAATTGTTGCAAGGCAATACTATGTACATACAAAGTTAAATATGGCTGTGTGTACGCTATGGCTGAAAACGAAAGCAAAAATACCTGTACGGCAGCCAGACATAAATGTATGTATGTATGTATGTATGTGGTTGAAGTAGAAATACACAAAATTGTTAAGCCATACAAGTGAGAGGAATGTTTTAATTAAACTTTTCAAATTAAGCTCAAATAGCGAAATTCAAATGAAGAGAACAAAGAGTAAGCCTGAATGTATAGTGCTGAATACTTCTTAGTGAATAGTTGTTGTTGTTATTTTAGTGACCTTGAACAAATAAATTTGATTAATAATGTAGAGTGTTACCAAAATTACTGCTAAAAAAAATAGTCGGCTTAGGGCAACGACGATTTTTGTCGAAGTCTGGTCCTATTCACGGCTTCACAGTGGCACGTGCACTGCTATTTCCTGTTTTTCGTTGCACAACCTAGACTTGTGAGAGTTAACAACTCCTATGTTTGACAAGTGTTTTGTTAACCTGCAGTGACAAGTAAGAAAGCCTGTAGCATCTGTGCAGCCCCTTTTCTGCCGATAACATCTATCACTTCATTTCCCATGACTCCACTGTGTCACGGTACCCATATGTGGTATATCCCACACCAGCTTTGAGGTGATCTCGAGCGCTGGTGAAAAGGAGCCGTCTGGGTTATATGCCGTTAACTCCTTATCTGACACCGTGGTCAGTCTTGAAGCCATCAGTATACCAGATACGGCTCTCCTACCACGATTTAGGTCTATCGTTGCCCCAATTGTTCCTGTCCCTGAAGTTTTGAGTATAGTTAAATATCGGAAGACACAGGTCCACAAAGCTTATGCGCATTTCATTTTCTTCTTCTATAACCCTGTGTGTGGAAGAGTGTATAAGCTTCTTATCCTCTGCATTGTCCCCTGAGATAAGACTTGCTGTAAACAGTAGAGCCTCCTTTTTGATTACAATGTGTATCAAAATGCCGTCTCTAGTCGTAATAAAATAGTTTTTAACACGTTTGGAAGGAATCGCCGGCAGCAGATTTTCAGTGGAGAACTATCGGGGCTTTCTGCAATTCCTAAATAAGTTAGTTAGACCGATTCTGGAATATGGTGTGGTAGTTCGGAATACAAGGTACCAAATTTACTCAAACAAGATAGAATCAATTCAAAAACAACTCCTACTTTTTGCTTTAAGAAATTTCCGTTGGGATTCTCAATATAAACTTCCATCTCATTGCAGCATATTTGATATATCTGATTCGCTTTTCAGCATTAAGAAAGCGATACTATCCTGTCTCAATAAATGATTGACTAACATAAATATGTAGTAATCAGCTGATGAATTTGGTTCTATAGCTGAATAGTTTTAGAACTCGACACTTAAAAAACTCCTGCCCTTCGTGACTCGGCGCAAAAATTTAAAATAATGGTTACGTACGTCATGCGGATTGCGTCCTTAAAATTATTAAATTTTTATGTACTTTTGTAATACTTAATAGAAACAGCACTATCCTGTTTTTAAAAAGTCCATATGTATTGAGTTTCGAAAATGTATGCCTATATACATACGTATGTAGTGCATGTCTGAGAGACTCAACGCAAACAACTGTATAAGGCAAAAGCAAAAAAAAAAAAATATTCGAAACGATGCCACATTTCATTGTTACACACAGCACACATTCCTTCATTTGTACATTTAGTAAGTATATTTGTATGTGCATACATATATACTTGTACATAAATAAACGACAAATTGTTCAATAATTTTTCTTGCTTTCCGCTGATTTCACTTATTTCGACAATACTCACTCGCTGCTCCTGTGAAAACGAACGAAGCGAAGGACGCATGTCGGTCTTAAGAAATTTATTATGCTTGCGATATGACAGCAAGCGATAACTCCCAAGGCTTGTTTTTTTTTTTTGTGGAAATCTACTTACATACAAGTATGTGGAAATCTTTTTCTGTATATGGCACAGGCTACATTACATGATACACCATTTATTTACTACTTCTTTGGATAGAAAACGTTACAAAAAATAAGAAACAGAAAAAATTGAGTACTAAAACAAACAAAAAAATCGCAAAGATAAAGAGCACTAAACAAAACGAATCGATTTCCTGTTTTTTTTTCGTGTATAGCACCACTTCATTCACCCTAGCAGCTGCCATCAGCAGTATT
>NW_023465150.1:0-9283 GCF_013731165.1 Rhagoletis pomonella
TGAAAATAAATATAACTGAAACTATAAATAACTGGATACGAAATGACTTCAAGAAGAAACGAATATTTATCAAGTGCAGCATATAGAAGGTAAAAAATGTAAAATAAGCAACAATGTAAACATATACTAATTTTTTTTATTATGCAGGCTAACTGAGGAACAGCGAGAATCATATATACAATCTTTATTTGATGAAATTTGTGACGATGACGCTCCCTATGACTTTGACTCAGAAGATGAAGAAGAAATTCAAATCAATGACATTGAAATTGCTGATGACGATGCTGAAGTTTCGCAAAGTGCCGCAGAAGTATTACCTGATTATGCGGACTATGAGGATGATGAAGAAGACGATGAAGAAGAAGAAGTAGAAGAAAATAATGAATTACCTGCTAGTGCCGAAAAATTTGTTGCACGTGATGGTACTGAGTGGATGAAAGAACCAAATGTAAGTCGTCAGGTACTCAGACAAAATATTATAAGAGAACGTTCTGGACCAGCTAGATGCACTGAAATGTTGTCAATAGAGCAAACATTCAAATGTTTCATGAACGTTGAAATGGCTGATATAATTATGCGCCACACAAATAAGTTAGCAAAAGAAACTTATAATGCTTACAACAATGCGCATCCAAACACAACTCCTAAGTCATGGACGCCTGTGTCAATAACAGAGCTGTATGCATTTTTTGGCATACTTATTATGACTGGTGCGAACCATAGCAATGGAGAACATGTTCGAGATTTATGGAGCGTCAAAAACTATCCTTTATATCGCGCCACAATGGGAGTCAACCGTTTCTGTTCGATATTGCGGTTCCTAAGATTTGACGATAAAAACACTCGTGCAACACGCTTACTAACTGATAAAGCAGCACCGATCAGTGAGTTGTGGACGATGATGAACAATAATCTTGCTGCACATTACAAGCCCAGCTCATGCTTGACGATTGATGAACAATTATTTCCTTACCGTGGACGCACACGGTTTACGCAGTACATACCGTCAAAACCTGCTAAATATGGTATCAAGGTTTGGTGGATTTGCGATGCCACAAATGCATATCCACTGCATGGACAAATATATACTGGCCAAGCAGAAACTGGTAGGGAAACGAACCAAGGCCAACGAGTGGTGAAGGATTTGTCTGCCAAATACCAAGGAAGTGGCCGAAACATTACAATGGACAATTTGTTTACGACCTTGCCAGTTGCAGAACTGCTTCTCACCTGGAAACTCACGATCGTTGGAACTTTGCGCAAAAACAAATCATATATTGCTCAAGAAATGAAGCAGAACAAAAACAGGACAATTGGTTCAACGACATTTGGCTTCAAAAATAATGTGACAATGTGCTCTTATGTTCCCAAAAAAAAATAAAGCAGTAATTTTGCTTTCGACCATGCATAATGATGCTGAAATAGCTGACAGTGGGAAACCTGAAATAATTGAATATTATAATCGTACCAAAGGTGGTGTTGATCGAATGGACCAAATGTTTGCGGAATATCCAACACAAAGACAAACAAAACGATGGCCACTAGCGATGTTCTTCAACATGTTGGACATTACAGCTCTTGCAGCCTACATTGTCTACGATTTGAATAACCCTATGTTGCCTTGGAGGACAAACAACAAGCGTAAGCAGATCCTGCGCAGCTTGGCTGAAGCATTGTGTATGCCCATTATTGAAGCCAGAGCCATAAGTCGTCAAGTGACGCGAAATTTTTCGACTAAAATTGCTATTGAAGCATATTTCAACCGACCGGTGGAATCAATGGTGTCAACAGCAGCATCAACATCTGCCTCAGCGCGTACGCCAAAACCTGTGTCCGGATCTTGCTATTTATGTTACGCACAAGAGGAAAAACGCCGTAGAAAAACCAGAAAGCTGTGCGACAAATGTAAGAAGCCAATGTGTCTTGAACATTCGGTCACATCAACAAATTGCTCTATTTGCCATGATTTTCCTTAGATATAAGATGCATTTTTATAATAAACGTCAATAATATAATGTGTGAAATGAATATTTTTAATTTTTCAAATAAAAAAATAGTATAAAAAATGTTTTTTTTTTATTATTATGAGGATTTTTACTATTGGGGTACAAACGTATCCCGGGTGTGTGTTTACGTATATATGTGTTTGGAAGGCTGTAGCTCCTGAACCAATGGTCCGATCTGGTTCAAATTTTGAATTTGAACTCAAAACTAAATAATCTTCCTAGCGGTATAGAGGTATAGCGGTTCAAAAGTTACAACACTTCAAAGTTGAAAGTGGATACATTTGTACCCGGGTGTGTGTTCTAGGGTTAACAAGATTTAAATTAAACTAAGATTCTTCAAAACTCATTCAAAATTAAAAATCTTGAAGGATAATATTTTTAAAGGACATTTTTGACATCTCCGTCAATTTGTTTAACTGCGGATATTGGGACCCATGCGAGCACGATGAGGTCATATTTGGGAGTAACAACTCATTTTTTACGGTAAGGCATTTTTTAAATATAGTATTCCAGCACCATCTTAATTATTCTTAAAAATGTCAAGAAATACCAATTTTTTTAATACTACCTCCAAATGTTTTATAGGTACAGAGGTGCAATCAATTGAACTTTGCGCGAAGCTTCCTACAAATAGGAAAACTATAGCTAACCTTCGATGCGCTTTTAAAGAAGTCTGCGAAGACTGTAGAATTAATTACGACTCTGTTGTGGCTTACAATTAACCGACGGTGGTTCTAATATAACTGGAGCTGCAAAAGACGAGTTTGGTACATTAAAGCAGGGGTTCCCAAACTTTTTTCACCTCGTCACCCTTGTTGTGCTAAAAAAATTTCGCGGCACCCCTACTTTTCAAATATCTACGAAAACAAGAAAACACAATGCAAACTTTATGTGGACTGAAATTGTTTTGATGATTTCATTATTTCCTTTAAGTTTATTGGGAGCTTTGACAATTTTACCTTGAAATCATTTGACGCTGAAAGCTTGCTGGTGTATTTGTTTTTAAACGACATCACAGAAAGGATAAGGTTATCAATTCGTCGGAATATTTTTTTATTATTTTTTTCTATGTATGTTACCGCATAACTTTTGACCACGTTAACCGACTACTATAATTCTTTTTTAAAGGAAAGGTGTTAGCTGACAGGTGGTCTAATTTGGTTTAAATCCGATCATTGAATCATTAATAGATTAACGATAATCTTAAATTCTTAGATGGGAATTGAAATCGGTTCTGTTGTTTTTTTTTTTTTGCTTAAAAATTACTTGTTTATGTAAGCATTTGTTGAAAATGCAGTCTCGCATAGAAATGTAAAAGTAAGGCCCTTATTATAAGTTGCATTCGAGTGTGGTCGAAAGTGCTGATCGAACGAATTTTCATTTGGTATTATGACGCTCATTCGATGAAGAATAGCACTATTGTGAATTTCGCTCCGTTAGGTTGTTTACAATAGTATATTTTTCACCGCTGAGAAGTTTTGTTTACAAATCGAGCAAACTAAATAGTATGCTTATACATATGTATGTAAATTTCTGCAAATTAAAATGAAATAAAAAAGAAAGCGAGTTTATAAAAATGTGATAAAAATTAGTACAACAAAGTTCTGGTTCAACGATTCGTCAGAGGATGAGAGCTTGGTAAACTGGCCAGGAGTAGAAAATGTTTAAGAGGGTTTAAGTGTAGTCTTTCGAATATATTTTGACATAAAATATATTTAAGAAATTTGTCTACATATTTATTAAAAACTTCCGACTGTCTAAAGAGGCGTTTGTGAGTCAAATCAGTTTAAAATATTTTAAAACTATCAACAGCTTACGATTTCGTTCTCAGAGATCATGCCAACTGAGTATTGAGCTTTTCGTTCACAAGTAAAACCAGCCTTTCGAGCTTGTGTTTAAAGCAGAATATACACAAGCAAACTTGTCTGTACTACATGTCAAGTATGACATACCGTCGCATGATGGATAGGCGGGTGTGCACACCAAATTTTAGGAATGTATTAGAGGTTTACGCCGACAGGCTTTGCGGCGGCGGCGTGGTCAACTTCAAAAATATTCGGCGGCGGCGGCGACGCCAATTATTCTATTATTATAATTCTATTTATTTCATTATTAAATTAGTTTGAAATTTAAATATTGTTACTTCCTACTTAAATTAAAATGTTGAGTGTCTGCGCTGATTGATGGCCGAACAGAAGAAGGTCTGAGGTATATACATTAGACTGTCCCAAGAATATATGGAAAAAAACTTGTGTGCAAATTTTGATATGCATACCCTCTATATTTGAGCTTTTTAGCCTAAATAGCATATATATGAAATTTTATGGCCGTAGGCTAACGATAACCCGTGCCGAGTTTTAGTTGAAGATTTAGTTAATAACTTGAACTTAGACTGCCAAATCGTCCATGAAAACTTTGGAAATGCAATAAATTCGAAATGTTTCCCATATTTGAACGCATTTCTAGTAAATCTGCATCTTTAAATTTTTAATAGGACGACAGGATTTCTCCCAAGGACATCGAAAAAATTAATTAATCGAAAACTATAGCGGCTTTTTAACGGTGTATTACAAGGCTGCAAAACGATATGTTTTCTAGTCGAATAATTTGTGTATGTCCTGAAGAATTGCAATTGTAGAACATTTTTTTAATAGGTGTGACAGGGCGTATGATGAACATTAAATTATTAAATTCAACTTGTATTACAATTTTTTTTCTTCATTTAGAAAAATACCTTTCATAATATTAAATAATCAAAATAAATCGTTTTAGTCTTTGACATGTCCTCTCGGGTTGATATAATGGTTGTACTTCCGTATGACATAAAAAAAATTTAACTAAACATAGGCCCCTATTATGAGTTGCATTCGATTTTCGACTGTGGTCGAAAGTGCTGAGCGAACGAATTTTCATTCGGTATTATGGCGCTCATTCGATGAAGAATAGCGCTACTGTGAATTTCGCTCGTTTAGGTTGTTCACAATAGTATATTTTTCACCGCTGAGAAGCTTTGTTTACAAATCGAGCAAACTAAATAGTGTGCTTATACATATTTATGTAAATTTGTTCTAATTAAAATGAAATAAAAAAGAAAGCGAGTTTATAAAAACGTGGTAAAATGAGTACAACGAGTTCTGGTTCAACGATTCGTCAGAAGATGAGAGCTTAGTAAACTGGCCAGGAGTAGCAAATGTTTAAGAGAGTTTAAGTTTATTAGTCTTTCGAATATATTTTGATATAAAATATATTTAAGAAATTTGTCTACAGATTCATTAAAAAGTTCCGACCATCTAAAGAGGCGTTTGTGAGCCAAATCTATTTAAAATATTTTAAAAGTATCAACAGCGCTACGATTTTGTTCTCAGAGATCATGCCAACAGAGTATTGGGATTTTCTTTCACAAGTAAAACCAGCCTTTCGAGCTTGTGTTTAGTATTCACGATGTTAGAACTGCATGAAATTAACAAAAATTGTTTAAAATTATTGTCTAGCCGCCAAAATGTAAGAAAACATATACAAAATCATACATTTTTCACAATTTTCTAACACTTCGCTACACCATCGAAAGCAAAATTCTGTTCGACAGAAAATTCGATACTCAACGAAAATTTCGACACGCTTTCATAGCTCATAATACGAATTTCACTTTCGATCTTCGATAGCCAGCGAAGATCGAAAATCGAATGCAGCTCATAATAAGGGCCATAATTTCCATATCGTACTGATTTACAACAGTTGAACAGCCTGAAGGGACATATAAAATAAGGCATTTTTTTAAGAAAAAGGAATGTAGTAGAAAAGTTGAATTTAATAATTTTGTATTCATCATACGCCCTGTCACACCAATTTAAAAATGTTCAGAATTGCACGTTTTCAGGAGATACACAAATTTTTCTACTAGAAAAGATACCTATGTATGTATCTTTGTAATTAACAAAACTTAGGAGCTCAGCAAAAATTACTTTTGGCAACAAAATATCTCCGTTGTTGTGGATTTAAGCAGTTGTAACTTTTATCCGACATTACTTTTAATTTTCCCAATACTAAATATTAAACAAGTAAGAAATTCTAAGTTTGGGCGGAGCCGAACATTAAATACCCGGCGCAAGTATTAAATATATGTTTTTTCACCTTTCCAAAACCTACCGCTAGATGGTAAGCCGGGGTGTATCAATTTTGAGTAAATTAGCGTCCTTAAATTTCGAAATATTGCAGTTTCAAGCATTTCTGAAATTTACCGTTATATGAAAAGCGGCCGTAATTTTAGTCCGATTTCAATAATTTTCAACTTTTTGCTTTTATGTGGCAAGCACAATAATCATACCGAGTTTGGTATATATTGGTAGAGTGGTTACTGAGATACATATATGTGATCATAAGTGGGCGGTGCCACACCCATTTTCCAAAATTTTACCATACACGTATTTCTTGGTAACGAATTGTTGCAAGCATCAATTTTGAATAAATTAGCTTTAATATTTACTGATTTATAGAAGATTTTGTATTTCTCGAAATTACCGTTATATGGGATGTGGGCGTGGTTATTGTCCGATTTTTTAAATTTTCTGCCATTTAGTATGCTGTACCAAGGCCAACAACTGTTCCAAGTTTGGAAGAAATTGGTGCAGCGGTTACCAAGATATACACATGTAACCATAAGTGGGCGTGGCTACGCCCATTTTCCAAAAATGTATAATATTCTTATTTTTCGTCTGAAAATTATTGTAAATATCAATTTTGAGTGAATTATCTTCAGTATTTACTAAAATATCGCAGTTTTCGTATTTCTGGAAATTACCGTTATATTGTCAAGTGGGTTACATACGTGGTTACAGTCCGATTTCGCCCATTTTCAATGAAAACCTACCTTGGATTAATGGAAACCTACATACCAAATTTCGTTGAGATATCTCAATTTTTGCTCGAGTTATCGTGTACACGGACGGACGGACAGACGGACGGACAGACAGACATGGCTTAATCGACTTCTCTATTTATTCTGAGCATTTAGGTATACATTTGTCTATATCTATCTCGATTCGTTTTGGCTGTTACAAACAACCATTATGTGAACAAAATTAATATACCCTTGTGCACAAGTGCGCTTGGGTATAAAAAGTTTTTTATTAAATTTCTGGATCATGAAAAATGTTACAAAGGATATGTTGATTGCAGTCAGGATATAACCTTCCTGTGGTCTTGTACGCAACGCAACAAATATTGTTTTTGTTCCTCCTCAACTGTGATCAATCCGTGAAAGTCCTGCATTAATTTTGCTTTTTTAACAAATTCTTTTTCTCCTTTAAAAAAATGCATTTTATAATATTAAATAAACAAAATAAAGTGTTTTAGTGTTTGACATGTCCTCTCGGGTTGATTAAAGAATAAACGTGGAAGTATTAATTAGAAAATTTGAAAAATATCCTTTGAAATTTTTATCCTTTAGTATCCTAATAATTATTAACCCTAGAACACACACCCAGAAAATACCACGTAAACACACACCCGGGATACGTTTGTACCCGGGACCTTATTTTGCGGTTTTTTTAATGCTTATTCAACCGATTTCTATGATTTTTTTTTTGAAATGTATATTTTAATATATAACAAGTATTTTGTCTTTTGTTTCATTCGAATATTCCTACTGGTTCCAGCGATATGGGCAAATAAAGTCAGCACATGCAACAGTGGATTTTTGTGTTTGTTGTTGTCCTGATAAATGCAAAACAAAATAATATAATTTATAATAATATACTTGTAGAGTAACAACGAATACACATTTTGGTTTTTATTTCATTGAAATATTCTACCTGGTTCAAAAGATATGTGCAAAAAGGTCGCGCAAGGTATGGGTACGTAGGTAGCAAATACACTGGTATAACTGGTTTTTGTATTTTATATGCAGCTGCAAGGGTTGTTTTCACACGAAATGTTGTTATAAATGCTGCCTGTTGATATTTTCATTGGTGCTCAAAAGTGTAAGAAGTGAAAATATAATTGAAAATAAATATAACTGAAACTATAAATAACTGGATACGAAATGACTTCAAGAAGAAACGAATATTTATCAAGTGCAGCATATAGAAGGTAAAAAATGTAAAATAAGCAACAATGTAAACATATACTAATTTTTTTTATTATGCAGGCTAACTGAGGAACAGCGAGAATCATATATACAATCTTTATTTGATGAAATTTGTGACGATGACGCTCCCTATGACTTTGACTCAGAAGATGAAGAAGAAATTCAAATCAATGACATTGAAATTGCTGATGACGATGCTGAAGTTTCGCAAAGTGCCGCAGAAGTATTACCTGATTATGCGGACTATGAGGATGATGAAGAAGACGATGAAGAAGAAGAAGTAGAAGAAAATAATGAATTACCTGCTAGTGCCGAAAAATTTGTTGCACGTGATGGTACTGAGTGGATGAAAGAACCAAATGTAAGTCGTCAGGTACTCAGACAAAATATTATAAGAGAACGTTCTGGACCAGCTAGATGCACTGAAATGTTGTCAATAGAGCAAACATTCAAATGTTTCATGAACGTTGAAATGGCTGATATAATTATGCGCCACACAAATAAGTTAGCAAAAGAAACTTATAATGCTTACAACAATGCGCATCCAAACACAACTCCTAAGTCATGGACGCCTGTGTCAATAACAGAGCTGTATGCATTTTTTGGCATACTTATTATGACTGGTGCGAACCATAGCAATGGAGAACATGTTCGAGATTTATGGAGCGTCAAAAACTATCCTTTATATCGCGCCACAATGGGAGTCAACCGTTTCTGTTCGATATTGCGGTTCCTAAGATTTGACGATAAAAACACTCGTGCAACACGCTTACTAACTGATAAAGCAGCACCGATCAGTGAGTTGTGGACGATGATGAACAATAATCTTGCTGCACATTACAAGCCCAGCTCATGCTTGACGATTGATGAACAATTATTTCCTTACCGTGGACGCACACGGTTTACGCAGTACATACCGTCAAAACCTGCTAAATATGGTATCAAGGTTTGGTGGATTTGCGATGCCACAAATGCATATCCACTGCATGGACAAATATATACTGGCCAAGCAGAAACTGGTAGGGAAACGAACCAAGGCCAACGAGTGGTGAAGGATTTGTCTGCCAAATACCAAGGAAGTGGCCGAAACATTACAATGGACAATTTGTTTACGACCTTGCCAGTTGCAGAACTGCTTCTCACCTGGAAACTCACGATCGTTGGAACTTTGCGCAAAAACAAATCATATATT
>NW_023465151.1:0-9282 GCF_013731165.1 Rhagoletis pomonella
GCAAATTTTACCCCTACCGAAACCAAAGATGTATACACATCAAAAATCAAATAAGTTGCAAGAACTCGTCCCATTTCTTATCAAAACATAAATAAAATTAATTTATGTATATTTAATATTTGCGCCGGGTATTTAATGTTCGGCTCGCCCGAACTTAGACTTTCTTACTCGTTCATTTTGCACTTTCAATGATAAATAACTAAATTGTTCTCATTTGTTTATACATATACATATTAATTACACATCTATACATATAATCAAATTGGAACAGGTCGATGTCTGTACATTATAGATATTAAAGAAAAATGAATGTGGGGGGTCTTTATTAGAGCACCAGAAGCCAAATCAACCATTTTTAGAATTTTTGTCTGTCTGTCTATCTGTCTGTCTGTTTGTCTGTATGTATGTTTGCACGCGCATCACTCGAAAACGAATGAATGGAATTGAATGCAGTTTTCACCGATGTATTGCTAGAGGTCTAACCTAAAATATAGAAAGAAAAAATTAGAGAGTTGCCACCTGTTTGAAAATTGCATTTTAAGTAAATTCATAAGAAAAAGTGGATACTCCAATATGGGCGTCAAAAGAAACAGACTTAAGAAGGCTTACAGCAAAAAATATTTTTTAGAGTTGGCACCTGTCTGAAAATTTTAATTTAATTTAATTTATAAGATAAATTTAATATTGCAATATGGGTATCAAACTGAAGAGGTTTAGGAAATCTTACTGCCGAAAATATTTTTGAGGAGGGTTGCCACCTGTTTGAAAAATTTGATTGTGTCAACTTGATAAAATAAATGAAATTTATATCTATACTTATAATAAAATTGTAACAGGCTGATGTCTGCGCTTGTAGATATTAAAGAAAAGTTAATATGGTGGGTTTTTATTAGAGCTACAGAAGCCAAATAAACAATTTTTAGAATTTTTGACTCTGTCTGTATATTTCTACGCGCATCACTCGAAAACTAATGCATGGAATTGAATGCAGTTTTCACCGATGTATCGCTAGAGGTCTAACTTACAATATAAAAAAAATTAGAGGGCTGCCACCTGTGTTTAAAATTTCAGTTTAAGCCAATTGAAACGATGAAGTAAATATTGCAATATGGCTGTCAAAAGAAAGAGGTTTACAAAGGCTTACAGCAGAAAATATTTTGTGGAAGTTTGCCACCTATTTGTAAACTTTAATTCAATTTAATTGATAACATAAATTAAATATTCCTATATTGGCATCAAACTAAAGAGGCTAGGAAATTTTAGTGGCGAAAATATTTTTAGGGGATTTGCAAACTGCTTGAAAAATTTTATTCATTTAAATTTGTAAAATAAATGAAATATTCCAATACGAACAATAAACTAAAGAGGTTTAGGAAGATTACTTTTGAAAATATTTTTGGAGCCAGTTGCCACCTATTTGAAAACATTAATTCAGTTAATTTGATAAGATAACCTAAATGTTGCCATATGGGTATCAAATGAAAGCATTTGGGAATAATAAAATTGCAACAGGCTGTACATAATAGGTACATAATACTAATAATAGCTGTAACATAATAATATAGCTGCGATAATAGCTGTAATAATAGGTAAGGTAATAGCTGTACATAATAGATGTTAAAGAAAAATCAATAGATCAACAGAACCCAAACCTAAAATTTTTATAATTTTGGTCTGTCTGTCTGTATATTTGTAAGCGCATCACTCAAAAAATAATGTATGGAATTAAATGTAGTTTTCACTGATGATGTACTAGATCGCTAGAGCTCTAATTGAAAATATAGAATCCATATTTTTTTTTGTTTTAGTTTATCGTCGATCATTATTTATAGGTATTTGAATCTATTAAGTTTTGCCAGTGGGTTGTCGTTTATATTTAGAGTTAGCAATGGACTGTTCTCAAAATTTCGCCTTGATATAACAACAAACTTACCCTGGCATTCAGTAAGCGGTCTCTAGTCACTAATAGTGACATTTGGTGGTGAAATTGGATTTTGAGACTATTTGGTATTCAGTACGCTGTCTCACGTCTATAGTCTCAAAAAAAGTCACTAATTTGTTAGCTGGCTAAGAACAGGTCTCAAAAATAAAAATATGGCGAAAAAGTTAATTGCTTTCCATTTTATAAAAAAAACGCGAATATGAAGAGAAGAAATTTTCAATAAGAATTTCGTTAGGAAATAAACCGAAATGCTTTAATATACAAATCCATTGAAAAAAATTTTAATTTTTTTTTAACATAAAAATAAAACTAATAAAAAAAAGAAAAAAATACTAAATAAAAAAAATAAAAAATCCTCTACGCCCGAGGAGTACTCGAACCCGGACCCTCTCGACCGGAAGCCTAATGCTTTGACCACTCGGCCATTGCGACTGTTTGGCGGCGCGGCAAAAGGCATACGTAAACGCTATCAGTTGACTGTCTGTTTTTGTTTTTACCACACATTTTTGGTGAACTTTTTGTGACTCGCCTACTGAATAGCCAAATCATCTCAAGTCACAAAAATAGTCACTAATTGCTTATCTCGAATTTAGTGACTTGAGATGAGACTGAATTACTGAATCCCAGGGTTAATTTTATTGACATTCAATTAAGTGTGTTCAAGCATAATCAATCGCACTTTTTTGGAGCTTCTGTGTGGAAGGGTTTTCGCTAAAAAAAAATCAAAATTTTTTGTGGTTGCTGCCAAAAAAATATGGAATCTGAGATGTCACGCTTTACAATTACATACAGTTCACTAAACTACTAAACGGCTGCACCGATTTGGTTCATATTTGGAACATACTGTGCCAGCACCTTGAAAATAAATATTCCGACCAAAAATTTATTCGGTATGTAGCTCGGGATATTCCTAAAATTCTTATACAGACTAAAACGTAAAAGTCTAATTTATCTCTAAAACCAATTACGCTGGGGAACTGAAACTTAGCACCGATGCATATATTGCAAATGCATTGGAAAAGGGAGCGTGGCACCTTCCATACAAACTGAACTTCTCATATAGCTTATCTCTGGAACCACTTACGCTGACGTCCTGAAATTGGACACTGCCACATAAGTATTCAATACCGTACTCATGGCGAAAAGTGGTAATTATTGGAAAGGCTGCATCGATATACATTTACGTAAGCGCGCAAGTATCATTCGATGGGAACCATTTTCTCCTAGATTTCTAAATCCCACTGAACTATTGTAACTTTGTTTTTAATTTTTAGTAAAATGTAAAATTTATGTGAAAATTTTGAATAATTTTTTTAAATTTTGCACAAAGAATGGAGCTTTGATTTTTTGAGTTTCCTTATAGACTGTCCTATCTACATACCTATTTGCATAATATGATAGCCGTTTTTGTTGTTCGGACCAGGGTTGTTGCTAATATTCGCACTCGCATTCGCAACCGCGGAATTTCCGCATAAATTTTAACATTCGTATTCGCAATAATCGAAGCGGAGCCTTTGCGAATGCGAATATTATGCAAGTGCACGGATAAAACGTATATCTGGAAAACAAAAAATTGTAGCCAACATTTTTTGCCTGTGGAGATGCTACGTTAATCGCTAGTTTATTCTACTTTTTCTTAGAAAAGTGTAATTATTATTTTTTCTCATAAAACTTACTATGCTTAAGTTCCGTCTTCCCTTTTATTTTAATTTTGTGTTAATTGTCAAAATTAGCATGCGCATCCGCGGATGTTAGCTTTTAAACTTCCGCATCCGCATTGGCATCCGCGGATGTCTAAAATTCCACATTCACAACAACACTAGTTCGGACTAAACTCCAAAACCACTGAATAGAGTTCCGTCAGATTGTCGGAGGTTATCTTACATATATGGTCCTATTACATGCTACTAGAAAACTCTCTAGGTGGTACTGGAGTAGAGTTATTCACAAAAATCGTATTTATTAACCGATTTCGTTCAAATTATAAATGTGAGCTATGTACCTGTATGATGATAAATTCTTTTGAAAAAAATTGACCCCATGAGTGCCGCTGGAGTCGACGTTGAAATTCATAACACGTATTCATTTTATGGTAAGCAATGGTTTTGCAGAAAATGAACCCAATGGATGGCGCTACAGCCGAAATGTATCTATGTAATCTATGTTTAAGTTATGCGAATTTAGTTTTCAGATGTCTAAACGAAGGATGGGGTTAAGTTTGTCTGACGCCCTCATCCATGATCATGCGATCTTGCATCTACTTAGAAATCAGTTCATAAATATTACCACGAATTGTAAAAGTTACGAATTAACAAAGAATATTCAAGAGATCACCGACCCATTTAGCCAATGTACCGGAAAACTTTTCAGCCTGTGGGACAGCGAGGATTCTTGGCCCTCCTATAACAGAAAACGCACTTCTGTTCTCTTTAGTTTCCTTATAAGAACTTTTATTGGCATACGCATCGCACCAATGTTGTAGTTGCAAGATCATAGAAAAAGATTACGCATGCTTGGCAGAGATCTCACAGGTGGAAATAAATACATCGGTAAAGCTCCTGACACCGAAAGGGATTGGTATTCCATATGGTTTCACAGCGTTACTATTATTGCCCTATGTGTGAGGAGGATACTGGGCTTTAGTAGTTTCAACTTAAACCAAAAATTTTGACTTTACAGACTATTTTTGCTTTTAACCGCTCTTTTGTATTGGCCAACGCAAAAGTTCTTATTAGGCACCTCTCGGCAGTGCGGTTAACAAATTTTGAAATATGTATACATATACTCCAAAATTACATTTTCAATGGATCTTAAGCGAAAATTAGTTTTTCGTAAATTTCAAATGTCAAATTTTTGTTTCTCGAAAACCACTTCACCAATCTGTACCAAATTTGATATACACATTGCCCCTGACCTTTTTAAATACTGTCTTGAAAATTTTAGAAATCGGACAAAAACCACGCCCTCTAGAAGTATCTCTAACATTGTCTTCTTCTTCTTAATTGGCGCTGTAACCGCCTAACCGATTTTGGCCGAGTCCAAAACAGCACACCAGTCATTTCTCTTCTGTGCTAACTGACGCCAATTGGAAATGCCAAGTGAAGCCAAGTCCTTCTCCACCTGGTCTTTCCAACGCAGAGGAGGCCTTCCTCTTCCTCTGTTACCAGCATCGCGGCCCGCGTTGAATATTTTCAGAGCAGGAGCGTTTCTGTCCATTCGAATGACATGGCCAAGCCAGCGGAGCCGCTGAATTTTAATTCGCTGCACAATGTCTACATCGTTGTAAAGCTTATACAGCTCATCGTTAAATCGTCTGCGATATTCGCCATCACCAACGCGTAAAGGTCCGTAAATATTTCGCAGAATCTTTCTCTCGAAAACTCCAAGAGCCGCCTCATCAGATGCTTTCATTGTCTATGCCTCCGCGCCATACACCAGCACAGGCATGATGAGTGACTTATAGAGTGTGATCTTTGTACGACGAGAGAGGACTTTACTTCCCAATTGCCTACTCAGCCCAAAGTAGCACTTGTTGGCAAGAGTGATCCTCCGTTGGATTTCAAGGCTGACATTATTATTGGTGTTAATGCTGGCTCCCAAATAAACGAAGTCGCCTACTTTTTCAAACTTGTAACTGTCAACAGTGACGTGGGTGCCAAGACCCGTATGCTCTGACTGTTTGTGTGATGACAGGAGATACTTCGTTTTGTCCTCGTTCACCACCAGACCCATTCGCCTTGCTTCTCTATCCAATCCCGAGAAGGCAGAACAGACGTAGCCCTTGTTTTTACCGATAATATCGATGTCGTCGGCATACGCCAGCAATTGTACGCTCTTATAAAGTATTGTGCCTGAGCGGCTCAGTTCTGCGGCTCTTATTATCTTCTCCAACATCAGATTAAAGAAATCACACGAAAGGGAGTCCCCTTGTCTGAAACCTCGTTTGGTATCAAACGGCTCGCAGAGGTCCTTCCCTATTCTGACGGAGCTGGTGGTATTGCTCAACGTCATTTTACACAGCCGTATTAGTTTCGCGGGGATACCAAATTCAGACATCGCGGCATAAACGCAACTTCTCTTCGTGCTGTCGAAAGCGGCTTTGAAATCGACAAATAGGTGGTGTGTGTCGATCCTATTCTCGCGGGTCTTTCCCAAGATTTGGCGTGTTGTGAATACCTGATCTATGGTGGATTTTCCAGGCCTAAAGCCACACTGATAAGGTCCAATCAGCTCGTTGACGGTGGGCTTCAGTCTTTCGTACAATACGCTCGATAAGACCTTGTAACCTATGCTTAGAAGGCTGATTCCGCGGTAGTTGGCGCGTATGGCGGGGTCGCCTTTCTTGTGGATTGGGCAGAGCACACTTAAATTCCAGTCGTCGGGCATGCGTTCATCTGACCATATTCTGCATACGAGCTGATGCATGCACCTCATCAGCTCCTCGCCGCCGTATTTGAATAGCTCGGCTGGCAGGCCGTCAGCTCCAGCAGCTTTGTTGTTTTTCAGCCGCGTATAGGCTATTCGTCGTATACGTATTCGTCATAGTCAGGCGGTGGGACAGCTACTCCATCATCATCGACTGGGGACTCGGGTTCGTCTTCTTCACTACTTTCAGCGCTGCTACCATTCAGTAGGTTATAAAAGTGTTCCCTCCACAATTTAAGTATATTCTGGACATCGGTCACTAGGTCGCCATTGTTGTTCTTACAGGAGTTCGCCCCGGTCTTGAAACCTTCCGTAAGTCGCCTAACCCTCTGGTAGAATTTTCGGGCGTTCTTCCTGTCGGCCAGCATCTCAAGCTCTTCGCCCTCACGTATTTCGGCCTCTCTCTTCTTATTGCGGCAAATACGTCTCGCTTCCTTCTTCAGTTCCCTATAACGGTCCCACATCGCTCGCGGCATCTTTTTTCTCTGCGGCTTCTTGACATTCCTCATCGTACCAGTTGTTCTTTCGAGCTCGCTGAAATCCAACTACTTTTTCGGCGGCGGTACTTAATGATCGGGAAATGTGGGTCCACTGCTCGCGTATGTCGGATCGATGAAGAGTGCTCTCAGAGAGCAGGTGTGTGAGTCGAGTGGCGAATAAATTGGCCGTCTGTTGTGATTGCAGCTTTTCGACGTTAAGCTTTCCTTGCATTGTTGGGCGCACATCTTTTGCTGCACAGAGGCGGGTGCGTATCTTGGCTACAAAAAGATAGTGGTCCGAGTCGATGTTTGGCCCTCGGAGTGTACGTACGTCCAAAACGCTTGAAGCATGTCTTCCGTCTATCACAACATGATCGATTTGGTTTCTCGTTTTTCGATCTGGAGACAGCCATGTAGCTTGGTGGATGTTCTTATGCTGGAACCTAGTACTACATATTACCATATTTCGGGCCCCGGCGAAGTCGATCAGCCTCAGTCCGTTATCGGACGTTTCGTCGTGGAGGCTGCATTTTCCGACAGTGGCGCCAAAGATCCCTTCCTTGCCCACCTTGGCATTAAAATCGCCAAGCACGATTTTAACATCGTGTCGGGGGCAGCGCTCATATGTGCGTTCCAAGCGCTCATAGAAGAGATCCTTGGATGCCTCATCCTTCTCTTCCGTCGGGGCATGGGCGCAGATGAGCGAGATGTTGAAGAATCTAGCTTTGATGCGGATTGTGGCTAGACGTTCGTCCACCGGGGTGAACGCCAGTACTCGGCAACGGAGTCTCTCTCCTACCACGAATCCAACACCGAATTTGCGCTCCTTTACGTGGCAACTGTAGTAGACGTCGCAAAATTCGTCGTCAAACGGCAAAGTATAAAAGTACGTTTACATACAGATATAATCTCAATCAAAGCTCGTTAGCTGTCAAATTGGTTGTGCTTGTTATTCACACAACTCGAGGAAAAGCTAAACTTCTTCTCTGTGCCACCGTGGTCACTTTTTTTTTTGCAACACATATTAGGCCATTTAAATATATTTTAACTGAATATTTTATTAAAAATACCTTTACAAACCTATTTTCCTTACTAGCGTCAATTTTTGTTTACTTTAACATTTGACATTCCTCCTCTTCTTCGCAAGTATAACCGATAAAACTGGGTTGGACACCAAAAAGTTATCGGTTTAATCTGAGATATTTTTAATTATAATTTTGCATGGCTAATCTCTTTTTCTAATAACAGATTAGGGAGTCAAGCTCGAAAATTAGGATAATATTTTTATATATAAAGGCGATTCAGTTACACACATACAAATGTAGGTTAGGTTAGAAATTAAATATTAATTTCACTTAATTTTATTCAATTTGCTGATTTAATTTTTTAAATCATTTTCATTTTTAATTCTTTAAATACATGACATTATCGGTATGATTGATAAAATATACTTGTACATATATACTTGTGACTCAAGGGCGTTAAAATATCTTGGAAACACCGCATATAGGTAGATTTTCAAGTTTTATGCGGCAAAAAATATTTTATTGCCTCTATCTACTCAAAATTGTTTATCAAATGTAAAATTGAAATAATTTGTATAACAGATAGGTTATATTAATAAAATATATATATTAGCCAATAATTTACTATTTAAATATATTGACAACCTTTATTTATAAAATGTGTGTACACTATCATTGGTTAATTAGTTTTCGCTTTCAGAATCTTCGCTGGCCTCAAACTATTCCTTTGTCACATCTTTGACAACGGATTTAGAGGGTAACAGCAGCTTTATTGTGTCTGGGGAAAACGATTTGATATTTTTTCTTTTTTTGGTCATGAACCGATATACTGCTTAAAAACGAGTCCGAGCTCATCAACAGCCGGTTATATATGTCACGGTTACATACTTCACGAGAAAACTTCCGGGAATAATTTTCTCGGTAGTGTTTGTTGTGTGCCTCTTGAGCCTCCCCGATAATTGTCCTATTGTTAATAAGGAATTAGTAGCTTGTGCATTGTGGGTGTCATAGGATGCCATGCCGTCGTCGATTCGCCACTTCTCGCTCGCTATGTTTGAGTTCCGGTCGCTTAACGAAAAAGTTTGCATGTGAAAGCAACAACAAAGTTAGCTAGCACGGATAGACGATAGCAAGTTTGGTTGTACCTCATTGAGTTCGTTCGTTTCGCCACTTGCTAACTGATGGCGAATCGATGACGGCTAATAATCAATTGTAGCGCATTTCCTCTTACTATGCATATGCCTAAATGTATGCAACCATTTGGCAAGCGAACACAGGGTGCTTCTAATGAAAATAAAAATTTTATGCTGAAATGCACATGCTAAGCCCTTCGAAATTTTGTGCTGGGATATGCGTTACAGCTTCGCAAATTTTACCCCTACCGAAACCAAAGATGTATACACATCAAAAA
>NW_023465152.1:0-9278 GCF_013731165.1 Rhagoletis pomonella
CAACTACAGCAACAAAAACACAAATATAATGCCGACGAAATAACATCCATAGAGATGCAATGGCAACGGTTAACGTTACATACCTGGAGTAATTTAGACTCAACTGTAAAATTTTGGGCCGAAGTTTATCAATTTCGAAATGCCCTAGGAGAAAACCCTTTTGCTGACCTTTGCAACCTAGCTTTTAGTTTTCTTGTTTTGCCTATAAGTAATGCAGAATTAGAGCGAATATTTAGTTCAATGAATATAATAAAAACTAAGCAAAGAAATCCAATGTGCGTTAAAACGTTAAACGCTATTTTATATATAAGATACGGTTTAAAGCGTGAAGAAAAATGCTGCCATAATTTTACTGTAGATGACGATCTCTTAAAATTAATGAATTCAGGTGATATATACAATAGTGATTCATTTGATGATGAGGAATATACACTCGATATAAATTAATGGTGTTAACTAGTCTTTCGTTTCTTGCGATTTATTTAAATAAAGCATGTGAATTTTCACTAAAACATTTTAGCCGTTTTTTGCCAGAGTCTATGTGAAATTTCACTAAAACATTTTAGCCGTTTTTAGCCGCTTTTTTTGCCAATCTAGCCGGTCGGCCAAAAAAGTTCTGGCAACACTGCTACCAATGCTCGTCAATGAGCGAAACAGAAATCGTTTTGTTGGCACTCTTTTTTCTTTGCAAAGTTTGTGTCTTTGGACGAATCATTCGTGAAATGTTTCGTTTGTTTTGAACTCTGTGTATGGACATACTTGGATACATACATACATATGATTAGTTTGTTGTGTCAATAGGGATGCAAATTTTGGGGAGTAACATCGATACATCGATGTTTCGATGCATCGGAAAAATGAACATCGATGCTAAAACACATCGCCAGAAATACATCGATATATCGATGGTTTCCGATGTTTCGAAATTTGTTATTAAAATTTAATACTTTTCAGTTTCAACTCTCTGTAATTCAATTATTGCCTTTATTTATTTACCATTCCTTCCCTATAAATAGAATAGAAATGCATGCCGTCGTAAGTTCGCTGAGCCTAAAGTTCCAAGGCCCAATTTCGTTGAAATTTCAACGGGATCCCGGTCCTTTTTTAATGACTAAGTATAATAAGAGTAAACTCGAAATTGCTGGATGTTCCGTTTAAAAGAATAAATATTAAAATTCATGGCCAGTCAAAAAATTTTAAAATTTTTTTAAAACATCGCTGAAACCGGCATCGATGTACCGACAATTTGGCGGTTTTAGGAAATTGTAAACGTCGATGGCAAACATCGAATTTTGAACCGATATTATCGATGTTTCAAAAATATCGATGCATCGTTTGCATCCCTATGTGTCAACCACATACTGCACATCAAGAATGATAGAATACAAGATTGCGCCAATCGAGCTGAGAGCAACTGGCCGTGACGTCAATAAATACCAGCATGAGAGAGCAAGACGAACTCGACAAGAAAAAGAGGAAGCATCGGACAAAAGGCAGTATTGCCAAGTTTTGAATTTGAAAAAGCACCAAATTTTTATTGGTGTATTTTATAGACTTTATATGCATACATAATTTTACTGTAAGGATGCCGATTCAAATTAATAAAAATCAATGTTTCTTGCACGACGGTTGATTTCTTCTGGCATGATTGAAGGTGCTGCCACATATTTTGTTGTCGCTTATGATTGTTACTGTGCCCTGATTTAGTTTAAATTTTTGTAAAGTTGCTTACCACACTTACGATTGCTATAAATTTGTATTCCATTTTTTTAAGATTTTCTAATTTGGTGTCTTCAAACTAAAAACAAAAGCACCAAAAACGGGCCAAGCACCAAACTCAAAAATGTTCGTGTTTTGAATACCCACTAAATTTGGTGCGAAAAGCATGAAGTTGGCAACAGGGAATGTAAACAAAAGTATTTTATGACGTGGATGCTGTCAAATCGACGAAGAGAGGGTTAGCGGTCCGCGAATGGCGCGACCTTTATTTTCTGGATCGTGACTGCACATGACTTCGAAGCGATGCTTTTCCTTTCGGTTATAAAAGTGTACACACATACATATGTATGTATTTAGCATGTTCAATCAGTGATCGCTGTTCATGATGCAATAATACAAGGTGGTATCAGTTGTGACAGCTCGATTTGACACTACCTTAGCTCAGTAGAATGAGAAGAAAAACGGGAAGAAGTGAATCCCCATATGGGGGAAAAATATAAAATTTCACATTTTCTCCTTAACAAAATTTGTTTTTTTATAGTATATTCGTTATGAAATGAAATAAAATAAGATAAAATACCATTTTAACAAAACAAAGTGTGTATACTGAGAAAAAATAAAAAGCATTCAACTTTATTAATGGGCAAAGAATAGTGAAAGAAGTAACACTGTTTCCCGTAAGGTAGTCAATATGGTGGAATTAGAGCGAGAAGTTGCCAACTGATAACACCTTGTATTATTACATCATGATCGCTGTTTTGTTCAAATACGTTTATGTGTGTATGTATGTGGTATAGCGCAGTCACGTCGCTCATACACATCTCTTTTGCCTTTGTGAGCTCGTGTTTGATCGGCACTGATGTACAGATTTTTTGCGTAGCTATGCGCTGTATTTGGCAACCAAATAGGCTTATGCTTGTACGTCTTTGTAATTTTTTGTAACTTTACCCCCAATTTACACAAATTCGGTTTTTCCAATAGTTCCAATTTTTCTCCAAGCGTATGCGATTAATTTCGTACATCTCCATACAAAACTCTAGAACCAGAGATAAGCAGTATGAAAAATTCGGTTTGTATGGGAGTTGTCACACCCCTTTTTACAATAGATAAAATTTTTTTCCAAGGGTATGCGATTGATTTCGTATATCTCCATACCAATTTCCAAAACTCTACCATGCACACTTTCAGAGATATGTATGTAGCATGAGAAATTCGGTTTGTATGGGAAGTGCCACGCCCCCTTTACATATAGATTTTTTTCAGCCTAAAACCATCCTTGGGACACGTGCGGCAGGTGGAAGTTTCAAAAAAATCGGTTCAGCCGCTCTCGAGCCTTGCGAAAACTAACAAACGGCTTTATAAATATATATTAGTTGAGATATATTATATACTAGCAATTACCCGGCGTGCTTCGCTACGCCTTAAATGTATTTTTGTGTTGTATTTTTAAAGAACTTTATGAAGTTAGATTTAAAAAAAATCGATGTATGAAGCATTGTTTATGTTTTTTTGAGTTAATATATTTTCGAAGGTAATTAGAAAATATGTAAAGAACCGACTTTCTCTTGGAAATTTAATTTATAATCTTATAACCAAGGAATGAAACCGAAACCCAAACCGAAACCGTTTAAAACCTTTTCGTTTTTCAAAACCGAAACCGAAACCGTAACCGTTATCTTGACCTGAAAAGGAACGATACCGAAACCATTTCAATCACTGGTTTCAATCGGTTTCCAGAAATTTACAAAAATAATAAATAAAAATTTCTTTGAAATAAATGATTTATTTAACCAAAATCAGCAACATTTTGCTAAAATTCTTGTTAAGTAGTAAATAAGTATGGCAAGGTAACTTTTCGCAATAATCTGCTGATGACTTTGTTGTTGTGAATCGATAATCGATTAATTATATTTAAGTAGTTTCTTTCCCGTACGCAATGCGAGATCCCGCGTGTGCCCAAAATAGCCCAGAAATCATGCCTGTACTCAACAAAATAGGTAATAGAGAGCGAAAATTCGAGCGTATTCGATCGTAAGTGTATTCTTCTTCCTGCCCGAAACAGCCCGAAATTTTCTCCGAGTAAAAATGGATAAAGTGTCAAAGTGCATATCAGCTGTATTGTGTTTACATGTTGCCTGCATTTACTTGGTGCTTTTAAGGAAAAGTGAATGGCCTGTTGATGTATTTTCAATCTATGTACTTAAAATCAAATTTGTGAAACCAAAATTCAATTTCCAAGTGTTTGCATTTAATACCATGTTCTGACCGACAACCAAAACATTTTTCCTTCATTTTCTTTTCATTTACAACCTTTAACTTTAATTCTTATTTTGCTTTGGCCAGGCAATTAACAATAAATCCGAAAGGGCGTATTAAAGATGATAAAATATGACTTCCACTTCGATAAATAATCGAAAAAAACTAGTGAAGACACCGATTGGAATGAGTGGAAAGCGAGTTTTTAAGTAGTTTTCAGCGAAAACTGGTTTTCGTTTAACAGATTTTATATCGACGAAAACACAAGTTTTAGGTCGAAAACCAGTTTTAGCAACGAAAACATGTTTCCGATGTCGGTCAGAACATGGTATAAGTGACAAAAACAAGAACAACGTGAATCAGCTGTTTCTCGACTTGTGGGCACGAAATGTGGGTGTTTGCGTTTCCGTACTTCTGAACTTTGTTCCATTTTTGAAAGAAAATATTTCTCTTATTCTCTAATTACCAAATCCGGTCCGGATTGTTAGGGAAAGAACCTATTGTTGATATTATCAGTGAACTGTAATTTTCAATTTTCTTTCCTCAACGTTTAAGACATTGTGATTTAAATAATATCAACAAAATTTCTGTGAAAAACCGAAACCGGAACGAAAACGAAACCAAAACCGAAATAAATTTTGAAGAACGAAACCGAAACCGAAACCGAAACACTTGGCAAAACCGAAACCCAAACCGGAACGTTATTTTGAATCGGTTTCATTCCTTGCTTATAACTGGAGTCTTCCTTCGCACCCTTTCCTCAAACGTGTATTAATTCAATATTCAAATAACGTATACTTATATAATTTGAAAAAATCTCCCTACTATGCAAATATGTACAGCAATATTAACTAATATTTTCAAATGTTGTGAGAGGGAGTAACAAAACAAAATTACTTTTAAGGCGCAGCGAAGCATGCCGGGTATTCGCTAGTATTTATATAATTTAAAAAAAATCTCCCTACTATACAAATATGTATAGCAATATTAACTAATATTTTCAAATGTTGTGAGAGGGAGTAACAAAACAAAATTACTTTTAAGGCGCAGCGAAGTATGCCGGGTATTCGCTAGTATAAATATACGTTATATGAATATTGAATTAATACACCCCTCGCTAGGGCAGGCACCTTGCCGTTGGTGCGGGGGCTTAGCTGAACCTCCATCCAGCCCTTCTCTGGACTGGGGTAACGCAGACGCTTTCAGCTTCTGCGCTACCCTCTTTCCAGCTTAGGGCTGCGGGCGGACAGCGACCAAGAACTGCCACCTCCTAATCCAGGGTGTAACGTGACACCGTGCCCATTGGACGGTTTGCAGCCAGGAGGGAAAATCGGCTGTATTTCAACGGCGCCTTCTCGACACCGGGCCGCCTCGAGGAGTAACGGTGGCCTTACTGCGGCAAGGGGCGCTGTCGTGGCGGACGAATGAGATCCCCAACAACTACTTAGACTGCTACTCCTGGCTGGTCAGGCATGCGGTCGTACGAACAAGATGAATACAACTAAAAAATGAACAACAAAAACAAAAGCAAAATCAAGGTACAAACAAGCAGCAACAACAAGCTAACAACAACAGCAACTACAAGACTAGGAACACAAATAGCACAAAAGCACAAGAAAAGGTACAAGAGAAAGCTAAAGGTACAAAGCAAGAGGAACGGAGGAAGAGATTCCTAGAGGGCCTCTCCGATGCTGAAGCGGCACTCTTTTTAGAGCACGCGCGGGAGGACGATGAACCCTCTACGAGCAGCGGCATCTTCCACGAGAGGACGCTGAGAGATGACAGTGGGCATGAGACCACGAGCGGTAGTGGGAGAAGGAGGTACCACAGCGAGTTCTCTCGCGGGCGAACCAGGTCCCCTAGTCAGTCCGGATCGACGGCCTCGCGCGACTCCGTGAAGAAGGAGAAGGGACGCCACTTGGATAGAAGGGCAAATCCACCAACTCTTCCTCCCGCAGGGAAACCCGGTTCGCTGACCGACCCCAGGAGGTTGGGGCTTAGTGGCTCCGGGGCGAGGCACTATGTGAGGTACATTGAACAAGGCAAGACTCCCTAGGTAGCTAGGGAGCTAGCTCTCGCTAGATCGGCCCCACAAGGGTCGAGTAAGCGGGACTCTGAGCGCTACGACAGTACGACCGCACCCGCGAATGAGCGGAAGAGCGGGCATCAGCAGCAGACCAGGCAGTATGGCTCTCGCGAACAGACCGAATCCGCCGCCGGGCGGAAGAGCGGGCATACCAGCGAGGGTCATAAACCAGCGTCCGCTGAGAAGCGGAGTGACGGACAGCACCCTGCTAAGGGTGGTAGGCACGACAGGCACACTGGCGAGACCGCACCCGCTTACAAGCGGAAGAGCGGGCATAGTCGCTATGATGAGAGGCACAGAAACCAGGACAACAAGGTGGAGGGCTCCGGTGAGACCGCACCCGCGAAGCGGAAGAGCGGGCAGTTAACACCAAACACTCCGGCCCCAAAGAAGCACCGGGAGTATCCACCCCCTCCAACATCGGGACCCGGGGGTAAGCATCTGGAGCCAGCTGCTTCTCAGGGTGGAGTAGGGCAAACGCCTAGCTACTCTGATGCACTAAGGGGCATAAGGGTTGCGGTGCTGCCTTGTGACTACCCTGCGGAGGCGCTGAGTCCGGATGAGATAACTGCCCTACAGGACGCCATAATGGACGAGGTGTTCAAAGGGTGGACGCATCCGCTTGCATTCTGCGGGGTGTACTTACGTCCAGGCATGCTCCTGGTAGACTGCAAAGATGAGGGCACGGCTAAATGGCTAGAGGAGGTCACACCGAAATTAGTTAGCTGGAAGGGGGCCCGGCTGTGCGTGAAACGGGGAGATGATATCCCACCCATGCAACAAACCGTCAGAATATGCGTTAGGTCTGCTAAGGGTGCAAAACGGGGGTCTCAACAGCCTAGCGTGGCGCGTAATCTCAAGCAGCATAGAGGACAACGGCCTGCGTTTGAACGTCGGCATTGATGAGCACTCTTTTAGCAATGTCCGAAGGGCAGGGTACAAGCTGAACTACAGGTTCAGTTTTGTCACCATGCGGCCTTAGCGACCGAAGGCTGCGAAAGAGAAGGAGGGAGGCGAGGAAGCTATGCAGGTGGATGGAAGACTGCCGGCTGTAGCAACCTCACAGGCAACCACGTCAGGGGAGGGCGCGCGGTCCTCTGAGCCGACACCTCTGGCCCAATCCTCCGACGAACGAGGTACCGATGTGCGTGACACGGCAGCTAGTATACAGGGGAATGCCCCCTCTACACAGGAGCTGCTCGAGGGCATTGATTTGAGGAGGCTAGAGCTTGACAGGGGAAGCGAGAGCGAACTAAGGCTCTCGGACCTGGATGAGCAATTATGAGGCACCCACCGCCCTTGTCAGTAGCCCAGATCAACCTGCACCACGCGGTTGCGGCCTCGGCTGTAATTGTGAGAAGGTTTTCTACGGACGATCTGGGCATAGTACTGATTCAGGAGCCGTGGACATACAGGGGCCAGGTAAGGGGCCTCAAAGGAACACATAGTAAGGTAATATGGGACCTCTCCGTTGAGAGGCCTAGAGCATGTGTAATGGTCAGGAATGATATCGATTTTTTCTGCATTACGGAGTTTTTAAGCCAGGATCTGGTAGCAGTTCAAACGAGGCTTTGGGTGGAAGGAAGACCCAGGGACATAGTGTTTGCTGCCGCTTACTTTCCGGGGGATAACCACAGCATTCCCCTGCAGAGGTACAAAACCTGGTGGAGCATTGCAGAAGAGCCCGACTTCCTTTAATCCTCGGTTCCGATGCGAATGCCCACCACGTTGAGTGGGGCAGCACCGACATCAACAAACGGGGTGAGTCCTTACTTGAGTACATTCTAAGTGAAGATCTGTATATAAACAATGTTGGGCAATGTCCAACATTTGTCACTAGAGCCAGGCAGGAAGTCCTTGACCTGACTCTCAGCAACGATCTGGGTAATAATCTGATTGGAAAATGGTGGGTGTCTTCGGAACCCTCCTTGTCCGAACACAGGATTATCCGCTTCTTGCTGGGAGTGCAGGCCAGAGCAGGGATTCCGAAGAGGAACCCCAGGAACACCGACTGGGAAAAGTGTAGGAAATTACTAGATTTTAACCTACCTGGGTTAGAGAGGGACCACAAAAAAGGCGGCTGTATGGCATTAGAGCATAAAGTTAATAGGCTAACAGATATAATGACTGATGCCTTTAACTATAGCTGCCCCGAGACTCAACCAAGGGGGAAAGGGAAAGCTGTGTGGTGGTCTCGGGAACTCTCATCCATCCGGAAAGACACGCGCAGGCTGTTCAATAGGGCTAAGCGCACAGGATGCTGGGCAGAGTATGCGGCTAGTCTAACAAAGTACATCAAAGAGATTAGGAAGGCGAAAAGGGAAAGTTTCAGTACCTTCTGTGAAGGTATTTCGAATACCCCGGCCGCTACGAGGTTACATAAGACTATAGCCAAAGGAACTATTGAATCGTGCGCTTAAGCTCTCAGATGGCACCTACACCAACAGTAGAGAGGAGAGGGCCACCGCCCTGATGCTAGCAAACTTCCCGGAGGCCTCTATTCTGATGGAGGAGCTGGAGATCCAGCGATCTAGGCCGCGACCATCTGATTGGAGACTGGTGAGAGGTATTTTCACTTAGTCTTCAGTCGGATGGGCGCTAGGCTCGTTTGAGCGCTACAAGGCTCCGGGGGTAGATGGCGTCCGGCCAGTGATGTTACAGCAGGGCGGTGAGAGTGTAATACCGCATCTCGTGGACACAATGAGAAGCAGTCTGGCAGAAGCGTATGTCCCACGGTTGTGGCGAAGGGCGCGAGTAATCTTCATCCCGAAAGTGGGTAAAAGGGACTACTCGCTAGCGAAGTCGTTCAGACCAATAAGCTTAACCTCCTTTGTGTTAAAAGCAATGGAGAAGATTTTAGATAACCACATTAGATCAACCATTCTAAGGGATATACCCCTGCACCCCAGTCAGCACGCATACAGGTCTGGAAGGTCCACGGACACAGCCCTGTACCAACTGACAACCTCGAATGCGGTGAATCAGTGCTCTGCGCCTTTCTCGATATAGAGGGCGCGTTTGACAACACGTCACACTCTGGAGTGCGCAGGGCATTGGAGAGGAGAAACGTGCAGTCAGCGATCTGCAATTGGGTGGATGCGCTCCTGCGTACAAGGATAGCTGAAACCGAGGTAGGGGACAGCGTGGTACAATTTCAGACAACAAAGGGTTGCCCGCAGGGAGGAGTCTTATCACCCCTTCTGTGGAGCCTAGTGGT
>NW_023465153.1:0-9277 GCF_013731165.1 Rhagoletis pomonella
CTCACTCCTTATCCAATTGTCTTGAAATATACTAGCCAGAAATTCGACTGCTTTATAAAAAACAGAACCATTTTGAAATATGAATGTTTTTACTCTCTAGAATATAATTTATGCAACCTCACATACGCGGTTGTGCATTTTGTTGATACGCGGTTTTGTACACACACCTTGAATTATATACTCTAAAAATAAGTCATACAGTCCACATTACATAAATCATTCCTAAATTGTTACTTATATAAATTTTCTCAATCATTCCTAAATTGTTTCATACATACATTACTCATTCATTCGCAAATTATTACTTAAATATATTTGTTTGCATTTACTCAACAATTATCCCTTATATAAAATTTCATCATCCATTAAACATAGTAAGCCTATATTTCTATAACCGAATTCACATAACTCGCTTAATTTCGCAACATGGCCCTTCGAGCCGGATTTGGCAACGCGAAATCTAAACCTTAAATTCGGAAATAAATAAACGCTTCCCAACACTATTTGCAATTGACAACTTCGAAAATTAAGATCGAAGCACGAGTCGCCTGGAAACACTGCCCCGACTGTCATTTTTACGCTTTTTCAAATAAGACAGCAAAGCGAACGGCAGCACATTTTGCACCAACGATCAAATTTCATAAAAAGTTTGCGTTTCTCAAAAAAGTGAAGAAAAAGCGTAAAGCCCCTAGCTTACGTTTAGATACATAAAGTTTTAAATAAAGTGAGTAATTTTTTTTAACAAAAACGTGAATAAACTGCCGCTGTCCACCGTGGGATTTAGGTTTATGTAAAACCCCAACCGCATACATAAAAGCAGCAAATCGCAACGTCTCAGGTTTCGTAACCAAAAGAGGGACCTATAAGAGTCACCGCAACAAGGCGCTTATTAAGCGGGAATCAGCAGCGCCCACCGTGGGATCTATAATTTCCCAACCAACGAGGGACCGCCATAAAGCCGCTACTTAAGTTCCCATTTATGGACGCACGCATCAAATACTCCAAGTTGAGGAAAGGTGACCGGGCAGGAAAGTATGAGCCGTACCAGACAGCACAAGTAAGTCCCAGTATCCCGTTGGTTTTGTTTCGGTTATGTACATACATTTTACCGTTACTCAACGGCATTTATATTTATGTATGTATTACATTTATGTATGTATATGCATATACATACCTAATGCTTCTTGACGTTTTGCAGATCGTACTCGTTGTATTAGCTCGCGCTCACAAAATTTTTAATGTATGTACATAGCTGTTTTGTTGTTGCCAACTTTAGCGCCGAGTTTTTTGCATTTACTCGTTGCATCATTCTCACTCTCATACATATAAAATCCCTTTCACTCGTTAGTAAAAAAAATAAATTTGCACCACTCGCGCCGGCTTTGAAAACCAACCACTATTTTCTTACTAGAAAATCGCCGTATATACCTTGTACATTTGCGTTTTGTACCTCGAAATACATACATATATACATACATACATACATATGCACATGTATGTACATAGTGTTGAGGTCAAACCAAAGATTCTCGCAACGTTTGGTATTTTGTGATATGCATATTTCCATTAAAAGGGGTTTGTTCGCGTTACAGCCAAACATGCGTACATATGTATGTATGTAAATATCTTCTATTCTCCTATTCGCATTCGCGCAAATATAGCATCCCTGCCTTACAGATTTCAACCGGTTGCGCCGGCGTTCAAACACAACCACTTGCGTTCTTATTAGATTGAAGTGATCGCATTATTTCATTGTGTACATTTGTATCCAGCGTATCGCACCACAAACATACATACTTGTTTGCACAAACGAATCGTTCTCGCGAATTTCGGGATTTTTTGGGTTGATGATACATATGTATGTACCTACAAAATACATACGGCTTAATTTGAAAAATTACATCAAAGTGCTTTGCGTTACGGCTGTTAAATCTACCCAAATCAAGTAGCTTATCATATTCAGCATTCTCGCGTATGGGTTTCGTACGAATATCACATCCCTGTTCAGTGTTTACGTAGAACTCATAACAAATTTGAACCGGTTGCGCCGGCGTTAAAACCCAATTACTTCAATTCTTATTCGATTTGCATTTGTTTACATGTCTTTTCTTCCATTGAACTTAATGCTTTTGCCAAGTGATTTAATCACGTTAATTGCCAAATTGTAAAAATCAAAATACAGTGGTTCGGTCGCGTTAGTTACCCGGTATATACTAGCAGTCGTATGTTTTTTACGGTCAACTGCGTTACGTGCCTAAACATAGTTTTCGGCAATACTTAATATCGAGTTCGTATCCCAAAACTTGCGTAAGACCCACTGGCCGATCGAAATTTTCGGCAAGAGCTGCGAATCATCAATTTATATCACTAATATAAACACGGATATACTTGAATTATTATTTGGATATAAATATCTTACTATCCACGTATATATTTGTGGAACGCAAAGTAAAGGTCGACTTTTACTCCCGTACGTACTCCCGTAGTATTCTAACGTATAAGTGCTTTATAGAATACATCAGAAAAATTCTTGTTTTGTATCAGGCATAGATAATTAAAAGTCGACATTTATTTTGAATATAATTCATTTCTATCCCGTGTTAACGGTCTAATTAAAAATTCTGAAGAACGCCGTCTGCGTTAAATAATTTATGCACATTTATTTTTCTCTCAAACTTATCGGTTGATCTCATTGGTACCGTGGTCGATCCCGTCGAATATTCGACAAATTTTTCCCCTCTCTCTAAACGTTGTTTGGTACGTTTACCATTCACCTTAACAGACGTCGAAGATTCGACTAAGTTTTTCCCCTCTCTCTAAAGGTTATTTGGTACGTTTACCATTCACCTTAACAGACGTCGAAGGTTCGACTAATTTTTTGCTCTCTCTCTAAAGGTTGTTTTGTACATTTGCCATTCACCTTAACAGTCGTCAAAGATTCGACTAATTTTTTTCTCTCTCTCTAAAGGTTGTTTGGTACATTTACCGTTCACCTTAATAAACGTCGAAGGTTCGTCTAATTTTTTTATCTCTCTCTCAATGTTGTTTGGTACGTTTGCCATTCATCTTAACAGTCGTCGAAGATTCGACTAATTTCTTTTTTCTCCTTCTCTCTAAAGGTTGTTTGGTACATTTGCCATTCACCTTAACAGGCGTCGAAGGTTTGACTAATTAGCGACATATTGCATCTGTTTTCCTGAGTTTGAGCTCCAGGAGCTTGCGTTAACATATCTAAATCATCTTCCCATTCCACCTACAAAAAAGAAAAAGGCCCTATAAAATCCAAACTCTCGACTTTGCCAAAAGTGTCTAGTTGCGAAGTTTTCTTGGTTGCATCTACCCTATGGTCTCACGTAAAGATACCAAGGGCTTTCGATCTATATCTCTTCAAGAAAGCTAGTTAGGCTTTTTACTGTTTACAGTAACCCGATTTTTCATCTTTGCAATACATAAGTACTTCCGCTTTGCTAGACATGGCGACTGAATCAGCAGTAATGGCAGATTTTCATTTCGATTCCAACAATATTATAACTTTCTGTGAACATTTTGAAAAAGAAGATCCGTAAGACCACACTGATACTTTGCTGGAAATCAAGCTTCAGGATCTCAATGCACGAAAGTTTACAACTCTTATATCGATAGGTCTGCCTTACTGATGAAAAACATGTTCCCATCGACTTCAAAGAAGAAGTGTGTAACAAATTCCAATTATGTACTGATAGTTTTTATATTTGCAAATCCCATATTCTCGACCAGCTTAAAATGTTTCAAGGTAACCCCAGCCACCAGGCTACCACCTCGCGTAACTCTTCTGCTTTCTTCGATAATTCGGTTCCGTGCATCAAAGTCCCACCTTGTGATACCCAGATCTTTTGTGGTAGCTATGAGGACTGGCCATCGTGTCGTGATATGTTCACGGCCGTTTACCTCAATCACCCGAAACTTACCCCTGCTCAGAAACTGTATCACTTACGGAATAAGACTCGCGGAAAGGCTGGTAGCATTGTCAAGCATTATAAGTTATGCGACGAAAACTTTTCCCTAGCGTGGGACGCTTTAAGAGCTCGTTTCGAGAACAAGCGAATTTTAATCGACAAGCAACTTAAATTGCTATTTAACCTTCCCACAGCTAGTTCGGAAAACAGCGAAGCAATCCAGAAAATTCAAAATACAATCAATGATTGCCTCTCGTGCCTTAAATCCCAAGGGGTTTCCGTGAGTGACTGGGACCCTATACTAATATATCTATGTTCGACGAAGCTACCCGAGGAGACTCTAGCATTGTGGGAACAGTCCCTTAAATCCAGGAAAGATCTTCCTAACTGGTGCCAAATGGATGAGTTCCTCACCAGTCGGTATGAAGTAGTTGAACGTTTGCACAGCTATAAAACAACCAAGGCACGAAGCTCTTTCCCCCAAAAGGCATCGGCGAAGGTGCAGTCTTACCATTCCCAGGAAAAGTTAATGGCGAAATGCAAATTATGCAGTAACAACCATCCCTTGAAGCTTTGCTCCGAGTTTCGAAAACTCTCGACTCAAGAACGCAGCAAGTTCGTCGAACAAAATAATTACTGTTTCAACTGTTTGGCCTACAACCACCTTCGCAACAATTGCCAAAGCACGTTTCGATGCCTTCAGTGTAAGAAGGCACATCACACAATGCTGCATTTCAAACCAACTAGTAAACCTGAAGCTAAGGCACCTGTTAAGAAACCAACGACTCAACAATCCCTGAATTCCACGTCTTTGCTGCATACCCAATCTCTCGAACCTTCCTCCAGTCATACAAGATATCCCATTTTCAATATAACCGAAGGCACTTACGAGGACTCTCCCACATCCTCGGCTGTAAGTTATCCCCCCGTTCAAGCGAACTTTTCGACGAACAATGAGAAGACGCTTCTTCCCACGGCCCAAGTGCGGGACTATCGTTGAAAATGCCAACAGAGTTTGCCAACTTACCCCATTCTCCAAACGTTGCAACATTAGCACAAACACTAAGGTTATTGTCCTTAAAGAACTCACCAGCTTTCTCCCATCATTCCAACCTCATAAACCCAATCTCTCAGAAATTAAGGACCTAGATCTAGCGGATCCCTATTTCTATACCCTCGGTCCAATTGACTTAGTAATAGGATACCACAAATCCTCCTTCAAGGAGTCAAGCACCAAATTTGTGGAAGTATTTTTGCTCAAAATACCATTTTTGGTTGGTATTTAAGTGGGCCATTGAAATCAATTGAGTGCTCCAGTTTTCACACTCATGTTGTTGAAGACTCAAACGAAAATCTCAACTCTCAACTTAAACTTTTCTGGGAAACCGAAGAAATAACTGAATCCCATCCACCTTCCGATGCTGATGCATTTTGCGAAAATTTTTATCAAGACACCACCTATCGGCAAAGTGACGGACGATATGTAGTCAGATTGCCATTTAAATCCGAGTTTCCTTCTAACCTCACTCTCGGGCCATCTCGTTCGCAAGCAATGAAGCAAGCGATTCGAATGGAACACAGCTTAATAAAAACCCCGATCTCAAAGAAGAATATAATCGAGTATTAGAAGAGTATATATCCCTACATCATATGAGACATTGGCAAATGTTTCTCTTATTATCTCCCTCATCATTCAGTTATTAAACCAGATAGTAAGTCCACCAAAGTTCGTGTGGTATTTAACGCCTCTAAACCTTCAGCGTCAGGAACTTTCCTTAACGACATTCTCCATATCGGCCCGACATTACAATCTGATCTCATGTTTTTAATTTTGATTTGCGATTGTACAAATATGTCTTCAACGGGGACATACAAAAGATGTACCGCCAAATCATTCTACACGAAGATGATCAACAGTACCAAAGAATTCTCTTTCGTAGAAAAAACGAGATTAAACTTACCGACTTTGCCCTTAAAACCGTCATCTTTGGAGCTAATTGCGCTCCATATCTGGCCATTCGCACTTTGCACCAGTTGGCAAACGATTCAAAAGCTAATTATCCTCTAGCCCAAAGAATCCTGACAAAGGAAACGTATGTCGATGATATACTGTCAGGTGGGCACGATATCCCCTCTTATGTAATTGCTCTGATTCAATTAATTCAATGCCTACTCTCAGCTGGTTTCCCCCTGAAGAAAATTACTGCTAATCACACCGAAATACTCAGTCATATACCAGCTGAAAACTTGCTTGACTCGGATTTCCGAAAATTGGATTGTTCAAGTTCGACTAAAACGCTTGGTATCCGATGGCATGCCTTAAACGATTCCTTTTCATACTCTACTGACCCCATCAAATCACAGTCGAGTGCTACAAAGCGGCAAATTTTATCGTCGATTTCGAAACTTTTTGACCCCGTAGGGTGGCTAGCGCCTATTATTATTCAGGCAAAATTACTCTTGCAACAAATATGGTTAGAAGGCACTGAGTGGGACGAATATGTAAAACCCACCTGTCTTCAAAAGTGGAACCAATTTATCTCTGACCTACCCCGTATAGAACAAATTCAAATCCCAAGATGGACAGGATTCTCACCAAACCAAATAATTCAAATTCACGGATTCTGCGATGCGTCAGAAAAGGCCACAACTCAAAAAAATAATTCCACTTCTTCTCATCTGCTATTCTCAAAAACCAAAGTTGCACCTTTACAAACAGTTAGTCTTCCGCGGTTGGAACTCTGTGGAGCAGTCCTTCTATCTAAATGCATTAAAAATGTTGTACACCAACTCCTTCTTGGTAAAACAGAAATTTTGTTGTGGTCTGAATCGTCTATAGTACTTTCATGGCTGGAAAAGCCTCCATGTACGTGGAAGGTATACGTGGCAAATCGCACTTGGCAAATTCTCCAGAATGTTGGAAACATTAAGTAGCGACACGTATCCACACACCACAATCCCGCAGATCTAGGAACCCGAGGCTGCAGGCCACAAGATTTAATTAGTCAACCACGTTGGTTGGCATGGACCAGATTGGCTTTTGAAACCACCCGACCAATGGCCTGTATCCTTCCGACAGAAGATCCCTCCGTTAGAAGAACGCAAAGTCGAATCACTAAGTACGTTAGAAAACGAACCTGACATATTAGACCGTTTCTCGTCTTGGCCGATAGCGTTGCGTGTGATTGCTTATATGTTTCGATTTATTCACCGAGTAAAGCCAACAGCGTCAGTACCAACTATGAATTATGAGTAGGTTGTAATTAGGCAAAATGAAATGCATTGGGTTAAGACGCGCCTTATAAAACTAGCTCACGAAAGGCATTACCCAAATGAACATTCAATGCTTTCGAATAAAGAACCAATTCCCAAAAAGAGTTCGCTTTTGTCGTTAAACCCCTTTATAGATCCAAATGGGCTCCTTCGAGTAAATGGCCGCTTGGCATACTCCTTCCTCCCGTACAATGAGAGATATCCTATTATTATACCGGAACCGAGTCGATTCTGTTTGTTATTTCTTAAATTTTTGCATAATTTGTTGATGCACGCAGAGCACCAGCTGATGATCAGGACTGCAAGGCAAGAATATTTCATCCCTAGATTCAAGTCGAAAGTAAATTCTTGCATACGCAACTGCAAAACATGCACGATTTTCAAACAAACCACTAGATCGCAAATCATGGCGGCTCTTCCGCCCGAACGTTCAAACTTCTCCCTGCCTTTCACTTACACCGGTCTTGACTTTGCCGGTCCTTTCGATGTCAAATCATCACCACTCCGAAAATCACCGATGCTGAAAGGATATGTTTGGGTTTCCATTTGCTTTTCGACTAAAGCCATCCACTTAGAGTCGGGCTCAGATCTCTCGACTAAAGCCTTTCAAGCAACATTCTCCCGTTTCGTTGGAAGACGTGGTCTCCCACAACGTGTATTTTCCGATTGCGGAAAAAACTTTGTAGGCGCAAGTCGAGCTTACCGACAAGATTTCAAACGATTCCTCAAAGAGTCATCAGATGACGTACGATCCCAATATTCCCTACATTGTTTTGAATGGCAGTTCTTACCACCAAACGCTCCTCATATGGGCGGCCTCTGGGAGGCAGCCGTCAAGAGTTTCAAACTTCATTTCAAACGAATTGCTGGGAATACTCATTTCACCTTTGAGGAGCTCGCCACACTACTAGCTCGCATTGAAGGAGTATTAAATTCTTGACCTCTTTCACCCATGTCTGATAACCCTCAAGAGCTTTTGGCCCTAACGCCTGGTCATTTCTTGCGTTCTTTCGCTTCAAAATCGGTGGGAGAAATTGAAGTTGTTGCATCAGCAATTTAGTCAACGCTGAAAGGACGAATATCTTAAAGAATTTCATCAACGATATAAAAGGAAACTTCTGAATCAAAATCTAGCGATTGGCGACTTCGTGGTCATAAAGAACGAATTGCTACCTCCAAATGAATGGCGTTTAGGCCGAATTGAGAGGGTTAACCATGGCTCTGACAATAAAGTCCGCGTTGCAGACGTTCGAACGCAAATGGCATTTTAACAAGATCGATCGTCAAACTATGCCCTCTTCCGACTGAGACAGATATCTCACGACCGCAACCCTGACTGCAACTCATATCTCTTGTCACTTCATCGCTAAACCATATTTTTATTTTAAACCTTTCACTAAAGCAAATCTCCTTTCCAGTGACCAGAACGCCCATGCATCTGGGGGGCCAACACCGCGTACCACAAGACCTTCACGTGCACCTCGAGATCCTAATGTGCATCAGTGCCTGATTTGTTTCCGCTACCATGCCCTACGGTAATGTCCGGAGTTCCAACTTATGGGAGTGGAGGAGCGTCGAGTAAAGGTCCGGTTCTTGGATTACTACCCTAACTGTTTGGCCCGCACCCATAGCCACGAAAGAGATTGCCACTCGTCCGGCAGGTGTAAGATATGCAAGCAACACTCTCTTACACCGTCCGACACCCGAAGAAGACGCAGCTCCGGTTCAGGTCTCACAACCACCAACGCGACCAATGGATGCCAGAGTGCATATCGAACTGGATCGAGCAATCCGGGCGTTGAACCGCTTGCGAGCTACACTTGAACGGGTGCAGCGTGGCCGGCATGTTTAAGTGACTTGCGCTCACTTAAAGTTCTAACGTGACTTGCGTTCATAAATCTGTTGCGTAAATGCATCCCTGCAGGACTTCCACACTACAAGCATCCCTGCTGTAGTTGGAAGTTCGAAAAATGAATTTGCCTTCCAGTGTTACCAGCAGACACACTGAATTCGCCTTTACAGTGTGGCCTATAAATATAACTTCCGCCTTACCATCCTTCCTTCTCTCA
>NW_023465154.1:0-9275 GCF_013731165.1 Rhagoletis pomonella
ATTGCCTTGCTGTCAGGAACTCCGATTAAAAAGTAATTAAAAAAAAATAAAAAAATTTTGTGTAAACAATTTCTTTTTGTTTTTTTTTTTCAAAATGTCGCGGAACTTTTTTCGGGACTATAAGGGAACTGCAGAACTCTTTATTTCTCTTAAGTTGATGGTATGAGAACTGTTTATGCTGAAAAAAGGCTTGCTGCGTCAAGTTAGCAAGCGATTTTGTGTTTTTTAGCTTTTTTGGCTTTAATTAACAGAACTATTGAAATTTTGATTATGGAACTGTAGAACTATTGTCTTGCTGTCAGGAACACTGATTAAAAAGTAACTTTAACAAAAAACGCTTGCTAACTTTACACGAGGTTTTTACTCCGAAGACTTTATTAAAACTATAAACTTTGCGCATTTTTTGCCACACTACTTTTTTTGTGTGCTATATGTACATATATAATTACGGTGACCATCCGTTCTGTTTTTTGCGGGACCGTACTGTTATTTAAAGGTCTGTCCTGCGTAGTTTTTCAAAACAGAAAACCCCCAAAATGTAATGATTTTTCCCAAGTGTCTTGCCTTTGTCACGCATTTTCTTCGATATTTTAAAATTCACTTTTTCTAATCGAAATAAAAGCAGCGTCGATAACTAATTGATAACTAAATAAGGGTAAGCTGGTTTTGAAGGTTCAACCAGTCAATGCGTTCTAAATTTTGTACGGTTATGGACAATGGATGACGAGAAAATGAAGACCAGCGTCAAATATGCATATTTTTATTTATTTATTTATTTATTGACAGTCTTTAAGACCTATAAAAAATCTTGTCAATTACATTATCAACTTATTTAATTTAATTGATTGCTCTTCTACTAATACTATACATTAACATTTTTCATATTTTCTTTAAAAATTTTTTACTTATTTTCAAATACATACTTTATACATTAATACATATTAATTTATTGTACAATTAATTAGTTATTATACGTATATTATAGCCACGGGTTGGATAGCTGGCGAGGCCTAGTCTCCAGTCTGTCTTTATGTTCAGCAGGCGGAAAGGCCTAGTTTCCGCTCTGCGTCAATAAAGGCGTTTACCATGGTCGGAAAGGCCGAGTTACCGATCCATGTTCTTTTCATAATTATGTTGCTGTGAAACGGGCGGAAAGTCTAGTTTCCGCTCCGTACTGCGAACGAGCTGTTTGGCATGGTCGGAAAGGCCGGGTTTCCGATCCATGCTCGTAACGTCTCTCATATGCTAGCATCTTGTTAGAATGGGGTGGCCCAATGGAAATCTTATATGTGTTTTTTGCAATGCTCGTATGATAAACTTTTGAATTTTTGTAAGCTATTGCAGCTTCTCATATCTACGGGCAGTTCGTTCAACATTTTAAAACCTTTATAGTACAAATCTCTCTTTTGATTTTCCGTCTGGCGAAATGGAAGTTTAAAGTTATCCCTGACTCTGGTTTCATAGGTGTGAGTGTCACTGCTGTACCTAAAGTTATCACTCAAGTATGTCGGAAGGGTTCCATTCTTTATATTATAAATAAACTTCATTGTATGGAAGAAGATTAGTTGTAACACTGTCCTACAAATTTTGTGGTAATCGCTTAAGAAAAAAAAATGTTTTCCAAGCCAAATTATTTTTCAAACAAGCGTTTTCGTAATTTTCTCGAAAAACGTGTTTTTGGTACAAAAACTTAAAATGCTAAAAATTATTCAATCAACATAAGCGACCTACAGTCCTCTTACAAAAATATATTACTTTTGCCGATTTTGATGAAAATTAGCCGAAAAGCTCCTTAACTACCCTATAGAAAATTATTAGTGTTACAAGCGACCAAAATCGAAAAAAGTAAAATTTTAATCATTTTCTTTTTACAGTAAATGAAAATCTGATGAGAAATGTAGATGTTGTGTGTTCCGTACACAATCTGCACAAATTATATATTTTTGCAAAGGGCCCATCAATACCTTTCGAGCTGTAGGTCGTTTCATGTGATATTGACGATTAACTGAAAAAAAAGTACTAAAAATACGGTTTTCGAATAAATCTCGAAAACGCTCCTTTGAAACCATGGGTATTACTTTCGTGTTCAACGACCCAAAGTTTGCCAAAAAAATTTGCTTTACAGAGGTTCATATTTCGTGTAAAGTAATATGTAATATGCCTTTTTATAATTTTGTAAATATTCATTACAAAAAGATTAATACCAATGAAGCAAATGTGATTTATGTTTAAAGTTTAAAATTGCATTAATAATTAAGAAATATACACTCCTTGTTATTTGAAAGCGCATCCTTTTAATACATACTTACTAGTTAGAGTTTTCCTTTTGTTTGTTTAATACTCATTAATTTTTTATAAAAAATATAGCATATTCTACGTCTAAATCCGATTTTAAAATTTATTGAAAATTAAAAAACAAAACATAGGGGCGGCAATTTTTTTTTTGACGGTGCTGCGCATTTCCCCCCATGTAAAAATTTTGTAAAAAATTTTTTATGGAAGAAAATAAAAAAAGGGTGCGCTATTCAAATGACGAGGAATGTATATATGTAGTATATTTTTGATTTTTATACTACGCAATTATATGTAGGTAAATTTTTTGAAAAATTGTCCTGCATTTTCAAAATATATTTGTTGTCACCGTATATATAATAGCTATTATTCTGATATTTTTGTTAACCTGGAAGTCTTTTTTTAAGTATAAAAACCAGCAAAAATAAATGTATTTAATTCTGTGGAACGCATTTATCTCGATTAAAAGAAATGGTGGGAAAGAAGCCATTTTGGTAGGTTTATGAACCAGATCTTGATAGGAAAGACACTTTTTCAGTGGTAACCCTGCTACCGAATGATCAAAAAGAAATTTTGTATTCAATTTGATTCTATCACGGATGCTCTTATTCGTGCCCTGAATTAATACATAGGACGGAGACTCTAAAAATTATTCTCCGTCAGAGTTAAATTTTAATTTTTATTTAAGATGTGGTCGATGGCAAAATATCTATGTTCATTTAAGCCCCCTTGCTTTCTTTCTGGAAAATATTGGTCGATTTTTCGCCTTTGTAGGTAAAAATTGTAGAAAATATAATATAACCGAAACGTTGGTAGATCTACCAATAAAGAGGTAAAGTCCGTGCACTGTCTTACACTTTGCAACGACAATCTTTTTGATATGGTTAAAAGCTGAAGAGTTCTTAACGAACACTCTTTTTCCGACCATAGATATATTGAGGCGGTTCTAGAACTTTCTCTAACTGTACCGCAGGTGCGAAAGAACCTGAGTAATACAGACTGGGTTCCTGGACCAAATTAACAGAGCTTCACTATTCGTTGTGAAATTGTTTGTAGTTAATGAAAAATCATAATACATACTTTTCCATTCTTGTTTTTATACCCGAGCGCACTTGTATTATAACTTTGTTCACATAACGGTTGTTTGTAACAGGCAAAACGAACCGAGATAGATATAGAGAAATGTATACATAAATGATCAGAATGAAAAAAGAAATCGATTAAGCGGTGCCTGTGTGTCCGTCCGTCCGTCTGTGCACACGATAACTCAAGTAAAAATTGAGATATCTTAACGAAACTTGGTATGTATACTTATTTTCATCGCAGGACGGATGGTATTGAAAATGGGTAAAATTTGACAATGACCACGCCTACCTCCCAATATAACGGTTGTTTTCAGAAATACGAAAAGTGTGATATTTTAGTAACTACTGAAACTTATTCACTCAAAATTGATATTTACAATGTTTTTTAGACGAAAAATAAAAACATAAATTTTCTTAAAGTGGGCGTAGTCACACCCACTTATGATTACATGTGTATATCTTGGTAACTGCTCTACCAATTTCTCCCAAACTTGGCATAGTACCTGGCCTTGGTACAACATACCAAACGGCGAACATTTTTTTAATCGGACAATAACCACGCCCACATCCGATATAACGGTTGTGCGAATATGCGCTTGAAACTTCGGTATATCGATAACGAAGATGTTTGAAATAGGGGTTAACCCCCCTCCCGCCCCCCCTGCTTACCATGTAGCGGTAGTTTTCGGAAAGGTGAAAAAACTATATTTAATACTTGCGCCGGGAATCTAATGTTCGGCTCCGCCCGAACATAGACTTTTTTACTTGTTATTTATGTGGCTTTCTATATACATAGGTATGTAGGTATGTGTATGTGTATATGTCGCATACCGTGTTCAAAAGAGGCATAGCTCAAAAACAGATTCGGAACTATAACTGCTTGAGGATCGGAACTAGATGCTTCTCTAGATTTTCTAGTTAAAGCATATAGTCATGAAGAAAAAAAATAGATCCATTAATTTGAGAAAAATCCTACGAATTGATTTATGCAAGCAAAAAATATCTCGTGCCGCATCGAGCGTCAATACAATTTTACCTTGATCAAGGATCGATTAGATGACACCAGAGGACCTTTGAGGAGGGTTTGTAGCAAAAACGCTATATTGAAGGTATCTAATTATAAATACGCCACAGTAAAATTTTAAACCCCCTTTTTTGAGGGAAACGTTCTCTTGAAAGGATATAACTTCCTCTAATCCAGAACTGTGAACCCCATTATACAGGGGGCTTGGCATCTGACATACAGAATAAAATGTGAAAACTGATGTATCTCAAAAACCAATCACGCTGGGGAACTGAAACTTGGCACGGATGCATAAATTGTAAATACCCAAGTTACGGCTACTTATAAGTATTGGAAAAGGGGGCGTGGCACTTCCAATACAAACTGAAATTCTCATATCGCTTATCTCTGGAACCGCTTATGCTAACGTTCTTCAATTTGGCACAGCTACATATGTTATCAATTCCGTATTTATGGCGAAAAGTGGTGGATAATGGAACAGGGGACGTGGCACCTCCCATATAAACTGAAATTCTCAATCGCTTATCTCTGGAACCGGTTTTGCTAACATCCTGAATTTTGAAACAGCTACATATGTTAACAATACCGTACAAACCGAATTTCAAATATCGCTTATTTATGGAACCGCTTTTGCTAACATACTTATGGCGAAAAGAGGTTTATATTGGAAAGGGGGATGTGGCACCTCCCATACAAAATGCAATTTCCATATCGCTTATCTCTGAAACTACTTATGAAAAGGTTATGGATACACCTACACCAATATATCAGAAAATGGCAAGAATCATTCAATTGGGAAGACTTTCTCCCAGATTTCAAAATCGCATTGAATGATTGTCATTTTGTGGAAAGGTTTTTAGAAGGATTTTTCTTCCGATAGTGGGCTCAGGGATTGAGAGCTATCCCAAAGAATCCTATTTATGGTCACATATGCTTCATCTTTTGAATATTTGGTACCCAAACGTGTGATGCAAAAATATTGATTTTTGGTCCAGTCCTGACAAAACCCGTGTGAACACTTTCGAGGTGCTTTCTTAACTTCTACCGATTCTGTTGAAGAGAAAGAGGAGTTTATGTAGATGTTGGAAATATAGTTTTTAACCTTCCCAAGGGCTCTGAGACCAATATAATCGAAAAAATTATTTAAAGATAAAATTAATTTAAAAGCTTTACACTGCAAAGAAAACACTATTTCCAGTTTGAATGTAAAATTGTTTAATATATTAAATTATTTTTTTAATGAATATATAACTTATAACTACATATTTGTTTTTTATATATATTTTTTGAGTTATGCCTGCGAAATATCACTGACGGAGTGTGAACTTTCATCTGCTTCATCAGTCGCAACTCTTGGGTAACTATGACCATTTTTTGGTACAGGCTCTACTTGATATAATATGGAATTTGACATTGTTGCAAGGTCGTGCAAAGTCTGGCTTAAGCAGTATCTAAAAGTACGAATCATGGAGAGTCTCACAAAAAAAATTTTAAGAAAATTACATGACAGTACAGTGTTTAGATTGTCCAAAAAAGTTCGACTTTGTTCATATTTTTTGACGAAAAAAATGCCTCATTTTGACCCAATACTCTAGCTACGTCCCTCATCACATATTAATTGCTTTTATTTCATAAAAAAGAGCATCGTTTTCTATGGTAAATACATTCTTTTCAGCGTTCTGGCACACCACTGTGATAAACAACACACCACCTTTTATAAATGTTTATTTGGTTTGTGTAATTTTTAGAAAACAAAGTTTCAAAACATCAAATTTGACCTACAAAAAAACTACTAAATTGGGCTTCAAAACACCAAAGGATTTTTTTTTCTATATAATTTTGTATGTTCGTATTTATTTGCCTGACCTCTTATTATGTCTAGCCTTAAATTTTAAGTCTTAATTCTGATTTTAATTTTAATTAAAAATACAAATATTAATATTTTTTGTTGCTAATTGATATATTATTAGCTTTAAGTTTACTTTGTACAAACATTGAATTTAACAACCTGTTGTTGATGTATTATAAAAGACTCAAAAGTCTTATAGATACAGCCTCATTTCTTAAATAAATATGTTAAATAAAAATAAAAAATTGGATATTTCTTAACAAGTTGGAATTGTCAAAACATCAAAATTCCACTTTGATTTTTTTCCGGCTAATGTCGTTATATGGCCCATTATGCGTCCTCTGCCTCATGGGTCTCATGACTTTCACAGAAGTGAGTATTATCCATTTCTAGTATATTCTGACAATATCGTTGTTTCTTTGGGTAAAAATAAATATGTATATTTACTGTTCAATATTGGATGGGGCATGAAGTAAAATTGATGATTTACAATTTACAAAAACAAAAAGGGAAATGTTCGGTTATTTGTGCAACGGTTTTGGGGTGGGGTCGGAGGCGGAGGCGGAAGGGATGTGGCACATAAACCCATTAGAAAAAACGCACTTTCCCTCTCGGGCTCCTCTGCAGACCCCTGGGGACCTATTGGAAAATTGGGTAAAATTATCATTTTAACACAGAAAATGTAAACTCGGGTTAAACCAACGTTTAGAAAAAATAATCCTCAACTCCGGCTACGCTGACCACAGTATTTTTTGCAAAAACAGTCCATATTTCAAACCGAATTTATTAATAAATATTTGAAATCTTTATTTTAAACTAAGGGCCTGATTACAGTTTGGTTGGCATATGAAAAAGTGGAAAAAGCAACAACAGTATATAAGGCGAACTTAGCACAGTGATTAGACCACCGGCTTTGTAAGCTGTGGTCGCTGTGTCGAATCCCAGTGACCGCGGTTGAAGAAGTCTGATGAGGCGATGTGGTGATCTCCGGAATAGCAGCTATAACTTCTACCTATATGTAAATTATTGTTGTTTTTCCACACCAAGTTTTCATACAAAACGGCCTAAAGCACAATAAAATTATTGAACATATACAAAAAAAAGTCATAGTAAAATTTGAAGGATTTTCGATATTGGGTATGGGAGCACGACATGTCACAATCTAATTACCTAATAGTCAGGCTGCTAATATGGCGACGAAAAAGTGACAATGGTGTAGACAAAAATATCTATTCGATCGTCTATGATCAGAGGTTTTGCTATGACCAGGGCATATTCAACAAGGCAGAAGTGATTTCGACATTTCTCCCGTTTGAACACCGACTATAATGTCAGAGATGAATAACTTTTAACCATTTTCAAGTTGACATTTTATATTTCAGATCTAAAATTCAACTGTGTGCTACGAGATAGTATTGAATTGTTTTGTTTTTTTTTTTTTTACCGCATTCATATGTATATAGATAAAAACATACATATACAAAAAGGAAAATGTACACGAATTACGAGCATTGCACTGTGTGTCGCAAGAGCCAAGGCGTTGAGGCGCACCGCCTGGTTCCGCTAGCAGAAGACCACGAAGGTAGGAAAAACTTTTGGCTGTCATTCACCTGGGAGTGGCCAGAAGTGATCCTTGTGCGTACGGTTAAAATCACAGCTCACAACGTCCGGATATTTATATTCACGTATCCTCTGGGTAGCGCCCCAATACCCGTTTGGGAGGGAGCTAAAGTGAGAAGGCGTAAAACTTCGCGCGCCCTGAGTTTGGGTCCCGGCACGTTAAGAACCCTGCCCAATGAAAAACAACAAACAGCCTCGGATGAGACCCCCTTGTTCTGATGACGACCACGGCAAACGTATTAAGGACTATGATTTCAAGGTGTGCACCTGGAATATCTGGACTAGGGATAAAACGATACCATGGAAGTATCGATACCTGTACTTGGAAGTAGCATCGAAAGAAAGTATCGATGCCTAGTAAGTATCTGGCTAAAAGTATCAATACCTACTTATATCGATATTTGTACCTATATAAGAATTGTTTGTATAAAAACGCCATCACATATCTATGAATTTTTGTCAAAATAACTTATGTGACTATAGTTTTTGATTTTAGGCGAATGCTACTTAATCTTTTTAAGAAAAACTTAAAGTTTTAAAACATGGTTTACTAGGATGGCCTCCCAGAAAACAAGAAAAAGGGAAAAGTCCAATACGTTGTTTTGAAAAAGTTCCCAGAATTTTGTTAACAGAATTGTCTTCGTTTGTATGTATGTACGTATTTTATTTGTTATACTTATTATTTATTTTGTACAAAGAGAAAGCGATTGAGATCAAAAACAATTATTTTATAATTTATTTCATACAAATGAATTTATTAAGAAACAATGGTATATTTCTGAAAGAAGTAATCATGTTGATAATTTTTAGAGTGAAAAGCTGCTAAGTCCATTTGTAGAAAATTTAAAGGGGAGGAAAAAAAACTTTTCTGAACATTTCCTTCAAGAATTTTGCAGAAGGCTCCGTTGCAAATTAAAAGATTTAGAATTTTTTGTGAGCTTATCGTTTTTCCTGTGCCTCTTTTGGACTTAGTAAATTTGCCTTTAATTGAATACAAACTTGAAGACGTTGCGTTTTTAATTTACCTTGCTTCCTATATCCAAATATGAGTTTTCACAAAAAGTGGACTTAGCAACTTTTCACTTCAAGCTAGCGATATGTTAATGAGATGATTATAGGTCTTTCTTCGTAGGAATTTTTCATTGGCAACTAAACTGCCAAAAATTTTTAGATATTCACAATAATAATTAGATTGAAAAAAGTCCGGAAATAAAAAGTCACTGAATCGGGTTTCGATATAAGTACTTTCTTCCGATACCTACTCAGTACTCGGTTCAAAAGTATCGATACCAAAATTACTTGGTATCGGACGAAAAGTATCGAGTATGTACTTGTATTTACTAGTATCGTTTTATCCCTAATCTGGACCCTTAATAGGAAAGGCGCCTCTTCCCGGCTAGTTGAT
>NW_023465155.1:0-9268 GCF_013731165.1 Rhagoletis pomonella
GGAATTCTCCCCCGGTTGGCATCATTGGTGTGGTGTCAAATCAGTAGTAGCAAAAACAAAATACACGTAAGGCGAAGAAATCAGCTGATTAGTGATGTGCTGAATTGTCGGTACTCAATACTCGGTACCCTATACTTCAAAAATATTTCGGTACCCAATACTGCCTTTCCGGTACCCGATACCGATATATTTCAAGCTTATTTTATACGATATCGGCTAAAAACCTTGAACTTGTCGCAACAGTGATATATTATTTTATCAGTTTTAACCTTAGTAGGTTCCAAGGTTCAAGAAAAATGCTTTGAAGGATGAAGAAACCCATCAGGCCTACAGAGATAATGTCGTCCGATTCATATAGAACGAAAATTATTCAAACAAGTAAGAGTTTCTCTGCATTATGGCGATGAACCGACATATGTATATAGATTTTTCATTTGAAATAGTATTAAAAGCTCTATTGGCCCCTAAATTTCCCCTGAACCATTTTTTCCCATATTTTTGGCCTATGTGAGCTTTTGTTAGAACTCTTAATATTTCGGTACCGAGTATCGAAATTATTGGATACTTTTTAAATCGGTACCGAATATCGATCAATACTTAAAAGTATCGCCTCAGCACATCCTACAGCTGATCAACAATACCACCTTGTATAAATTCGCAATGCTTCTAACCACTACACAACAGCGGCCTATATACGAGACCTCTATTCATATTTTTTTTGGATTTCGGTATCGATATTTGGATTTTTTAAAGCGATACTCTAAATGAGTACTATATCGGTACTTTCGGTTCGATATCGTGTCCCTGGTCATGCAGAGTCCGCAAAAAACTCCGGAACAGCGTCTGGAAGATGCATCAGACTAGGCCGACTATATTTTGAAGTGCCATCTAATTAAAACTTATGAAAGTTAAATTACATGGCAGTTGAGAAGTGCATGTGCAAAAATTTCATAAATTGTATAAAGGAAATTTTTGCACATGCAGCAGTATATAGCATGCGCCTGGTGTTAGAAGTCGCGCCAGTTTATATTGATAGGAGAGCATGTTTTTCTATTAAGGGTGAAGGTTATTTCTACACATTTGATGTTATTAACTTTTATTCTTAATTTCGAAAACCAGAGATTGAGGTTATTTATGTGCTTTTGTAAAATTGCGGAAGGGAAGATAGCATTTTCGTGACTACATAAAATTGCAGTGTCGTCGGTAAACGTTGAAATTGTTTTCTGACATGAGGTTGGCTTGCCAGATTTCTAAAGTAAATACAGTACTGGGCCTAGAACACTGACTTTGGGGACAGCCGCATTTATTTTGCATGGTCGAGATATGAAATCTATTTTCTTTACCACGAATTGTCGGTAGTTTTGCAATAACATATGTGTGCTTTCTGGTAACAGCGTTGTTATTTTGTGAATAAGGCCCATATGCCACACTTTATCAAATGCTTGGGAAATGCCTAGGAACAGGGCACTGCAAAATATTGTTTCTCGAAGGATTCTTGTATAAAGGAGACAATACGATTAGCTTGTTCAACTGATCTGTGCTTTGCTCTGAATCCGAAATGGTGCTGGGGCATCTTTTTGATTCGTTAATGACTGGAGTGATCTATTTTATTAACTTTTCAAATAGCTTTGCAAGTATTTCCAAAATACTAATCGGTCTATAAGATGCGACCTGGGACTTTTGCGGGTTTGGCAAGCATAGTTATCTGGGACAAATTCCATGCTTTTAGAAAGTAACCAGCTCAACACACTGCTTTAAATAAAAGAAAAAATGAGTTCCTTCATCATTTAGGGGATATTTTATTACATCCGGGTACCTTCTTTATCTCCAATTCGTTTATGGCTGTGATAACATCCGGCCCGGCCCGGCCACACAGAAAGCGGTCTGTCGCGGCGGGAAGCGATATAGGACCGAGGCGGTCAGGCGGTCTGGTTGAATTATTCAGTTTTGAATCATCTCTGCCGCACAGGACGCGGTGTGCCGCCTCCCCCTAGTCTTTGTCGCGGCGACGAACTATCCGGTTGTACAAAATTACAGATTTCCCGCGTGACCGCTTTGCTAACTCGAAAGCTTGTTGTATGTGATTTCCGGTAGAATTTTAAACGCTGCATCCGAATCCATGTCAGGATTTTGAGATAACTTAACCGAAAAGTGCGATTTTTTTTTTACCTATTTGAGTATGTAGTATCTTAATCAAATTTTTTCACAGAAAACTGTGAAACTGTGTTTTGCACTTGCGATTTTATATTAGGATATCAAACAAATCTGACATGTTAGGGCAATTCAGAGCACGTCTTTTGATTTAGCACCGTAAATTCTACGGAAAATCATACGTATGTATCAGGGTTATTGCGAATATTCGCATTCGGATTCACAACCGCAGAGATTCCGCATTAATTTTAACATTCGCTTTCGCATTCGCTTTCGTATTCGCAATAATCAATGCGGAGGTTTTGCGAATGCGAATATTGTGCAAGTGCACTGCAAAAATGTATATCTGGCAAAAAAAATTACAAATTGTTGCCTGTGGAGATGCTACGTTAAAACTGTCCCCCTTTCTTTTGTAATTTAAAGTCAAAAAATTAAGATCTTTCAATGGGTATTTCCAGCGGAAATGTTCAACGCCTAGCTATAAAGAGAATCGACTATTTGCGCGTTAAAAGGTAACCTTTAATTAGGTAAGACTTACGTAAGAATCGAATATTTTTTGCCAAAGGTCTGTTGAAAAAACTGTATACATCGCTAGTGAAAAACGGATTACAAGCTATTCATTACAGGTGAACTTTTTCATGAAGTTACCCGGGAACTAAGCAGATCTGAGACCTTCATCGTCCGTGATTCCAATAATTCAAATTATTATAAAAACGGGGTGCCTTTTTACCAATATAACAAGATTTTAAACTAATTCGGCTGGCCGCCACGACCTTCAAAACAGAATTTTTTTAGAAATTTTCATCCTTAGATAATAACAATTTATTTGCCATATCGGTCTATTAAGAACCTCGCTAAAAGCAACAATTTTTCAAACCAGTCACAGACGAAAGGATTAAAAATGAATTCCAAAAACTAAAATGGGAAAACGCTGATGACGTTAGAAATTCAGAACAACCAAAAGAATGAGAATGAAGAAATTTTTGGAAAACAATGGTGTTTAAACAAAGATCTTGCCATGATGCTAGTTGTGAAGGTGAAAGTCAGGATAGTACATCCGACATTTGCAGCCTCAATGCAATTCTCAACAAGTAATTATTGTACCGCAATAAAAAAAATAAATACAACTGAAAGTCCTCTCAACTGGTGCAGCGTCAATTGAAAAGAATTTACAATTTTGTCAAGTTTTTCAAGTTTTTCGCCTCGAGCGAATAGCTATTTAGTGGCGCAGGTTTGATATACGACCCTTTAAGAAACATGCTGTAACCCGAAAAGGCAACAGCATTACTTTTTATTAAATACAATATCCTAATTTTTAAATTCAAGCACTAAAAAGAAAACATTATTAAAAATTACAAACTTTTCCATTTTTTATTTACCTACATCGCCTAATTTACTCACCTAAATTATTTCTTAAAAATACTTGACATCCGCATTCGCATTCGCATCCGCATCCGCGGATGTTTAAAATTCCACATTCGCAACATCCCTAATATGTATATCACTGATTCATAACTATTTAAAACTAGCAGACCCGGCGAACTTCGTCCCGCCCAAAATTAATTTTTTTATTGAAACATTTGGTCCAACGCTTCACGTTCACGTTTAGTTTTGTTATCGACAGAAGGAATATCCTCCATTGCCGTTTTAAATAACCTGACGAAAGCTTTATGCAGGGAAGAAGTCTTTACGGCAACAATGATCCCGTTCGATGGTGACTCGTCTTTGAATCCGTATAGTATAGTTGGTGGCAATTTCCAAACTGGGGAGTATCATTGGTCCTAAGAAACCCAGTACCTTAATGTTTTACAATTGTAAGCATTCATCAAGAATTGTCTTTATTCGGTTTAGTCGCCGTAAAGCAAGGACCGCAATGGTTCTGATGGTTGATTTAACGGTGGTAATTTGACTTTGATCCCTGGTGTCTCCGAATGACTGCACGTAGCAATAACTCGGCTCCAGCGCCACTTTGGGTATCTTTTTTTGTAATAGTATTGCCCCTATCGTTACCAATACATATATATCTCGAATATGAGTCAAATCGGATCACAAATACTAATATTGAGTAAAAAACTCGACTCCAGGGCCTCCTGGCGTTTTAAGTTCTCAACCTAAACTATACAGGGACCTACTCAAACACATACACAAATTTCATCAAAATCGTTTCGCTCTGTTAGAAGGAGTTCAGTGTTTGTGACACATGTACCGAAGAATTATCTACACCCACCAGAATAAGTCTTTTACATATTGACGCTCTTCAACATTTTTTCCCATAAAAAAAGGTGTCACGCATTCGTTATACAGAGAAAATGCGCAACATCATCAGCAAAAAAAAATCTTAAAAATCGACGGTAGCTCAAAACTTGCACTTTATTATACTGAAATTGAGTGAAATGCAAAACTACATACTCAAAATTTGGTTAAAAGTTTAAAATTTGGTGAAATTTTGTCGAATTTTCCTAAATTTGAATGAACAGAAATTCTATAAAAAATTAACGAAAAATTTTATTATGTAAAAGATTGCAAGTATTAAAAAAAAACACTGTACGGAGACTTATTCTGGTGGGTGTATATATTTACAGATAGGTAAAAGTTTCAATATGTTTGGAAGACGCCACGCCGCCTTTTCCAATAGCCCCCACTTTTCTCCATGAGTATGGGGTTGATTTTAAAATGTCAGTACCAAGTTCCAGGACTCTACCACAAATAATTCCAGAGATATACGGTATGAAAAATTCGAATGTATGGGTGATGCCACGCTCCCTTAATATATCGAAAGCCTGCAGTAGGTGGTTAAAATTTCAAAAAAATTGGTACAGCCTTTCGCGAGACCACCTCTTATAAAAAGAAGGAGCTTCTTTTTATATACTTAGTATAGATAACACAGGGCAACACTGATTTTGATGCGGCAAATCTTAAAGCTGCCGGGAGGTCTAGCTTTAATTTAAGCCTAATTGAAAGGTTCTATCACCTTTTGTTTCCTTGCTAGGGCTGGTCAAATATTGCAAAAACCGCGAATTTTTGACACTTTAACCACGTCTTTCTCAAAATCTAGAGCTGATGGAAACTTTATACTTACGGATTCGTAATCAGCACAAATAAGTCATTCTATTTTTATTGGCCAGTGTAATAAGTATTGTAAAATAGCCAATATCGGGAATTAGATTTTTTCGAATAGATTGGTCCCTGGTCCACTTAACGGAAAAAATGATCCTACAGTGCAATCCATTTATAATGGACTCGCTTAAGATGGAAACTCTCTTAATATGTACCTATTTGTCAAGTCCTAGTTCAAACATATGACAAAAAACTCAGTTAAAATAGACTCGGTTATAACGGACTCCGCCTATAATGAACAATTGTTGTCCATTATAACCAAGGCCAAATAAAAAAAATAAATTCTGCAATAAGCAAAGTTCGGTAATTCGCCGAATTCAGTAAAGAGAGGCAACCGTCTCTGCGACAGAAAATGTCTATATACTTAACCAAAGTTCATTGGTTCACCGAAATCTGTAAAAATAGGCAATCAGCTTCGTGACGGTTCGTTGGGTTTTGATCTGTGTTTTGTTCACTTTAAGAAAAATTTCGGAACGGAAAAACGGGCATTTACCTTGCATGAAAAGTATACGATTTTGTATTTATACATGTAGATTATTTCTTTATTATTTAAAAATATTATATTCTAATAAAATGGACGCTCCGTTATGATGGACAATTTGACGCGGTCCCGTTGGTTCGTTACCACCTGCCTTACCTACACCCACATCAACAAAGTTGTTCAGTCATGCCTGATTATTGTAACAAAAGAAAGAAGAAAAAAAACGTCGAAGCACAGGAGATGAAGGAAAAAGATGCAAAGTATGAGGTCCCATCCTGTCAGGTGGAGTCGTCCCTCCCCTTCTACGTGCAACCTACGCGTAGCCATGGGCGTTGCCGCGACTCCTGCTACCTAGCAACACCCCCTAAGCCTGACAAAGTCCGTCGGTCACTAGTTCATACGTAAATTAACCGTCCAGTCTATGGTCAACACCCACATGTCCCCTCCTCTGACTAACTGTAACACCCACACCAAATACAATGCCTCTGTGTTTTACCTCAAACAAATAAATAAGAAGAAACCATTTTTTTCCGTGTTTTCCCCCTTTATTATACAATTCTTCAAATCTACAATTCAGTGAGTTGATTATTTATCCTAACACTAACACTACGTTTGTTCTGTACCAAACCAAAATTCAAATCAAATCTTCGCCCTAATCTTACACATTTAAATATCCGCCTTAGCTATGTATAATTCCCTAAACAAATTCATCAATTCACTTAAAAATAGTTAGATGTATACAAAAAAAAACTAAATTCAGGTTATTCACTTCAAACCAATAAGCTATAGATATTTAATCTAATACAAGGTCTAGAATATTACTAAAAAGACTTCTGCAGATTCTCTTATACTTCAATCACAAATTATCCCTAATACTATTCATTTATGATTTGGTTTCCCTTTATCTTATTATTTTTTTCTCTTCGCCAAAAAAACTAGTAGGAACTACCCTAATATTATGTTTCTGCACACACGTACAGACAAATGTAGCTAAAAACAAAACGTTGGAAAATGCCTCACAACACCGGCTTGAATAAAATCGAAAATAAGAAAAATGTATGTAACTATGTATGTATATATGAATACAAAATAGCTTCGCACTCACCTTAAGAGTCCCACGATGTTGGCGCCAGCATACGGAGATGACCTGTGGGGAGTTCAGAACAAGCATACATATGTACATACATGAATGAACAGCTGAGGTGGAGACACCAGTGCTGCTCAAGTACTTAGTTACTCGCTCATGATTGCGGGCGGTGAGCGAGTCTTTTAGCACAAATAAAATCCGGCAAAACACAAAGTAGCAAAAATTCGGCCGTGATACGACTGAGTCAAACAAAAATTATTAAGAAAAAAACGCGCGTGGGGCCATAAATGAGAAGGAGCAAAAAAAAACTAGCTATTATACTACCAAAAAAAGAATGAAAACTATGAAACCAAGTATTGTAAAAAAAAAACTGCATACACAATCAAAATAGCATGGCTGAATCCTATCAAACAAAGGTATTACATTCGCAAGTTTAATGATTAAATTATGTGTGGCGCGATTCCCTATAAATTACTTAATTTTTGCTAAAAATCTAATTTAATAAAAGAAAAACAAAAAAACCCACGCGCCTAAATCGCAAAATCTAACGACAAAACAGTGAGGAAATTACAATTGGTAAAACCATATAAAACATAGCAACAAAAATGTGATACTGTCAAAAATGGTCTGTTCTCCCTCAATGCACTGGCTGAGCGGCGTTGGCGTGGGTGTGATCGCGCATCGGCCGACGCGGCTGGAACGATGTTGGTATGTTTATGCTCCCTGGCTCTCCCTCGCTGGTAAATTTATATATATATGTATGTCACCTCTTCCTGATCTCTCTGGTGAATTCCAGTCTGCGCACAATTTTGGGACGGGTAATTCGCTGTTCTACTTTGCAGCGTGCGTTGACCTACTCTGATTTTTTTCCACAGAAACAGCTGACTACAGTGATTTGTGTACATATGTATGCATGATTCAACAATTACAGGTTGTAGCAATCGTACAAAAGCAACATTTACCGTTGGTATGAACTCCTTGTGTCAAAAACAGCTGATTTGCTTTGCTTATGTATTTATATTCGTGCATTTAAATACAAAAGGCTGCGGTCGCCTTGGACAAAATCAATTAAATTTTGCACTTTTAGTGATTATTTAAATACACATTGTGCATACACATTTAAATACATGTGGTTATAAATTTGTACTTAACTTTTAACAACGGTGATAGGTTCATATGCTTTGGGAACCTAAAATTTGAGAGTTGCTGGCGCAGGATTTTTGGAGGTTTTCTGGCCATAGTCGAAATAAAATTCAGGTTTTTGACAAAAATTCTTTCAGCAAAGCCCAATAATGGACTTCCAAGAACTGTAAGTGGAGCCGCGCCAAGCAGTCCTGAAATACACAAAAGTAGATCGGCTGTTTCAGTGAGTACCAGAACTTTATGACACATTGGAGGTGGAGCACACCAATGTCTGGGCGGAGAAGATCCTAAGTACGGAAAATACTGCTCGGAACCGACTTTGTACCAAAGCAATGGCGTTCGATGGCATAGAACAATAAAATGTGTTTGGAACAAATCTGTAAACTTTGCGGAAGATTTAAGTTTCGTATAATCATTTTGTTTACCATGCTTTACCCCGCGCTAAAAAGTTGTAATCTTTATTTTTAGCTTTTTAATATTGCAATATCAGGACATGAGGGCAATGAATATGCATCAATGTAGTCTTGGGTACTTGGAAATACCAACAAATATGCAACGAAAATATCTGGAATCGGAACAGTAGCAATATTATAGCACATCTGCCTCAGAAATTTAATGATCGACCAACATTTGCAAAAGAGTAACACCATACACTCTGAGCTTTCTTTGAAGGCATTGAATATTCAAAAGTAGTTTAGTTATTTGTACAACGATTTTGGGTTGCTAAGCGCAAACGCGTGACCCGGATCAAAAAACGTTTAAACACACTTGTAGACAAGAGTCTACGCTTTACTTTAAAACAAATTTACTATATCTGTGCACTATTTTATTAATAATTTCGTATTGAAATATGCTATTCTTTTCAAATTTCCGAGCTGAGCTGTCAAACACAAAAAATATTCTCGAAATATGGCTGCGTTCGAGATGTCAATCACAACCGCAGTGTTGAAAATGTTGCCAAAGTATCACGTTCTGTGCGAATTTCTGGCAACACTTGCAACACGCCGAACGTTCGCGCAGCCATTTTGCGCATAAATATTGCGCATCATAAGTATCACAGAATTGAACGCTACAAGTTGTGCGCGATGGCATCGGAAGAAGAAAGGTAAGTGAAATTCATATTTATTTGATTTTATACGCAAGTAACATATTTCATAAGCATGTTTATATTCTTATATGGTTTGTATTTTTGTTTTTATTGCATTTTTCAGCGATAAAATGGGTACTTCGATGACAAAGCTACTCATACGATGACGGCTTGACATGGAACCAGAGTTTGTTTCAGGCAG
>NW_023465156.1:0-9267 GCF_013731165.1 Rhagoletis pomonella
TGAGGGAGTTATTTATAAAATAGTTAAAATTTAATCAAATGTTCAAGTACCGTTATCTCGAAAACCGGAGCCAATCTGGTAAACATTGAATTTAGAACATCCCAATTAAGAGAGTTCAACTTTCAAAATCTTTCCTCAAAGTTTACAACTTGAACAGCGTAATTTTAACCCAGCTTATTCTTTTGTTTTCTATTTCATGTTTATTCCTCGTCTAACTTTTGAAGCACTTGATGAATATGAATTACACTTATATTAATAGATTTATTAAGAGATTACGAATAAAATGATATATAAAACATAGGTGTGCTCACAAATTTAGAAATTAAAATTTTTTGTTTGAAAGTGTACCTATTTTTTAGATTTGCCCATATATGTCATCAAAAGGCAAATAAGCATAAATTTAAATAACGAAGTTACTTTGGATAAGATGCGTTTGAAAACATAGTAACCAGAGTTCAGCAAATTTGATTTACCCTCCTCACAATAAAGTCGACTGTAAAGTTAGTTGCAGCTTTTTGACATAATTTTTAACGGGATATCTGTCAAAAGAGCTGCAACTAACTTTACAGTCCACTTTATTTTGACTACGACTACGGGCCAATCACTTTAACCCTAGTTTAAACAGTTCAATTAAATCAAGTTAGTTAAATTCCTTTTCTTCTTAATCGCCATATCTATAAATTATTTTGTAATTTTTAGTTCTTGTTGTAACAAAAGCTTGTTTTTAGTTTTTTTAAACTATAATTTTATTTTCTACTTTTGAAATCCTGCAATCAATTTTATTCTGCCCGTATATTTCTCATTCTACCTAATTCTTTCAATGCATCGTTATGGCATGGCTTCTTTCCAGTCAGTTTCGAGCTAACCAGTTCCTCTATCCGAAATCGTTCTCGCGATCTAACTCTACTAAGAGCGACAAGGGCTTGACCATTTCCGAATAACTTTGATCATAACAGCGTAGTCCACAGTACTGCATTGCATCTTACGTACTGTTGATACCCATGATAGCATGACTGGCAGCATTCTGCTTTCAGCGGTTCCGTAGTTTAACTTTGCCGGAATCGGTATTGGCTTTGGCTGTATTACATGTCCATTTCCATACATTTCATCTTGTCGATAATTTGGCTAGATAATTTCAGTGATTTGGGGTTTGAATAAATTACAATTTAAGTAGGTCATACACATATTTGTATGTATTCTGAATGTGAACTAAATCGGATTATAAATACGGGTTTTCCAAATATCTCGACTCCTGCGCCACCTATCGGCAAAATTTTTTTGTGGAGTTATTTCTTTTTATATAAGTATATATATATTCCAAATATGTACCAAATCGGACTATAAATGCCGGTTTTACAAATATCTGCGTCACCTAGCGGATTTATTCGTTTTGCATTGTCATAAGGTTCTGAGCTAAGTTTGAAATTTCAAGTAGCTCATCGGGAAGTTTGTTAAATATTGATTGAAAAATTCCAGGACATACATACATACAAGTGAAAGTAAATACAAGCTTGTAAAAAGGAGCATCAATTTTACATCACACAGCAGCTTTCATAGCAAAAAGGTACGTGGTTAAAATATCAATAATACAAGGTTGGATAACCTGGCAGTTGTCTCGCTCCCGCATTCTGCCTTAGCCAGTGTTGCTTACTTTCTTGATTTATATAAACTACTACTAAAATACCAGCAGAAATATTTACTTCGTATAAAAAGTTCAACAGGCAACACTGCCGATATTTTCATCGATTGTTTCGTGGAAATGCATATTCTTATTGCGCAAATTCATGTAAGTACATATGCCAAAAGAATCAAAAATAATGGAAATATTTTGAAAAAAAAACAATAATTTCTTTGCAGAGTATCAGAGTTATTTATAATTTGTAATCAAAAAGTAGCGCTTTACAACAACTGCAGCCGTTGCAAGTAAGTTTTGCGTGCTAGGATCCCTGTGTGTCCGTCCACGTATGGCTGGTGCAATCCACTCGGAACTACTTTGGTCAAGTGAAAATATTAATAAATATTTTTTCTTGTGCAGGTCAGGATCATTTGTGTGTACGTCCACGTTCACTGGTGTATGTATTTTTACCACTGCATCCTTTTGGGTTGGTAAAGTGCAGCCTTTGCAAATTTAAAAGTAAGTGTACCACCCCATAAAAAGGAAAGTGCAAATATTGGTAAAGATATTTTCTTGTGCAGGTCAAAATCATTTGTGTGTCCGTCCACGTTCGCTGGTGAGGCTATTTTCACCACTGCAGGCCTTAGTTTGGTCAAGTGCAGCCTTTGCATATTTACAAGTATACCACCCCATAAAAGTGAAAGTGCAAATATTGTGCAGGTCGGGATCATTTGTGTGTCCATTCACATTAGCTGGTGGTTAAAAAAAACCAAATTCAATTTAAGGTATCGAACATGTAATTTTTAAATGCAACAAATATAATAATTTTTAAAAGATTATTTTATATGCATTATATCGATTGCATTTTTACTATTTGTATATGTAATGGGGTATAGTCATTGCGCTGGGTATGCAGTTACAGTTGCATGGCTATACTCAATCCCGACTCTTGCGTCCTCGTTCGCGCACTCTGGGCAACGTGAGCAACCCATGTGCGAGATGCGGTAACCAATCCGAGTGGAGCCTTGGGTCACGGCAGAAAGAGAGGGAGCTTCGGTGGGGCCACTCTGACTTATTCGGTTTAAGGGCTCACTGAAGTCTGCAGCGTCTGTTCACCAGTAGGTGCGGCTGCAAGCGGGTGTCTGCTTGGAGCAAGCGGCTCGCTATATAAACGTGTATTTGGTTGCGAAACTACCCACGTCCCAGCAATGGGTTGTGCGCTGGGCTTGGGACCCGCCACGTAAAAACCACTTCCAGTGAAGAGGCAAGGCAAAGCCTCGGATGAGACCCCCCTTTATGATGACGACCACGGCAAAGTTTAAAGGACTACGATTTGAGGGCATGCACCTGGAATGTCCGGACCCTTAATGGGGAAGGTGCCTCTTCCCGGCTGGTTGATGTCGTCGTAAGGACAAAAGCTGACATCACCGCCATCCAAGAAATGCGTTGGACGGGGCAAGCCAAACAATGTTTGGGGCCTTGCGACGTCTACTACAGCTGCCATGTAAAGGAGCGCAAATTCGGTGTTGGATTTGTGGTGGGAGAGAGACTCCGTCGCCGAGTACTGTCGTTCACACCGCTGGACGAGCGTCTAGCCACAATCCGCATCAAAGCGAGATTCTTCAACATCTCGCTCATCTCCGCCCATGCCCCGACGGCAGAGAAGTATAAGGCATCCAAGGATCTCTTCTATGAGCGCTTGGAGCGCACGCACGAACGCTGCCCCCGTCATGATATCAAAATCGTGCTTGGCGACTTCAATGCCAGGGTGGGCAAGGAAGGAATCTTTGTAACCACCATCGGAAAATTCAGCCTCCACGACGAAACGTCTGACAACGGATTGAGGCTGATCGACTTCGCCGGGGCCCGAAACATGGTAGTATGCAGTACTAGGTTCAAGCATAAAAAGATCCATCAAGCTACGTGGCTGTCTCCGGATCGAAAAACGAGAAACCAAATCGATCATGTGGTGATAGACGGAAGGCACGCTTCCAGTGTTTTAGACGTACGCACACTCCGAGGCTCAAACATCGTCTCGAACCACTATCTTGTTGCAGCCAAGATACGCACCCGCCTCTGTGCAGCAAAAAATGTGCGCCCAAATATGCAAGGAAAGCTTAACGTCGAAAAGCTGCAATCACAACAGACAGCCAGCGCTTTCGCTACTCGACTCTCACACCTGCTCTCAGAGAGCACTCTTCAACAAACCGACATATGCGAGCAGTGGAACCACATTTCCTGCTCATTAAGTACCGCCGCCGAAGAAGTAGTCGGATTTCAGCGAGCCCGAAAGAACAACTGGTACGATGAGGAGTGTCAGGAAGCTGCAGAAAAAAAAGATGCCGCCTAGATGCGCGCTATGTGGGACCGCTATAGGGATCTGAAGAGGGAAGCGAGACGTATTTGCCGCAATAAGAAGAGAGAGGCCGTAATACGTGAGTGCGAAGAGCTTGAAATGCTGGCCGACAGGAAGAATGCCCGAAAATTTTACCAGAGGGTTAGGCGACTTACGCAAGGTTTAAAGACCGAGCGTACTCCTGTAAGAACAATAATGGCGACCTAGCAACTGATGCCCAGAGCGTACTTACATAAATTATGGAGGGAACACTTTTCCGCCCTACTAAACGGAAGCAGCACGAAAAGTTGTGGAGAAGAAGAACCCGAGCCCGCAGTCGATGATGACGGAGTCGACGTTCCACCGCCTGACTATGACGAGGTACGGTTAGCAATAACGCGGCTGAAAAACAACAAAGCTGCTGGAGCTGACAGCCTGCCAGCTGAGCTATTCAAGTACGGCGGCGAGGAATTGATAAGGTGCATGCATCAACTCTTGTGCAGAATATGGTCAGATGAACGCATGCCCGATGACTGGAATTTAAGTGTTCTGTGCCCAATCCACAAGAAATGTGACCCCGCCATTCGCGCCAACTACCGCGGGTTCAGCCTTCTAAGCATAGGTTACAAGGTCTTATCGAGCGTATTGTGTGAAAGACTTGAGCGTACCGTCAATGAACTGATTGGGCCTTATCAGTGTAGCCTTAGACCTAGAAAATCCACCATAGACCAGGTATTCACAATACGCCAAATCTTGGAAAAGACCCGCGAGAAAAGGATCGACACTCACCACATATTTGTCGACTTTAAAGCTGCCTTTGACAGCACTAAAAGGAGTTGCCTATACGCCGCTATGTCTGAATTTGGCATCCCCTCAAAACTCATACGGCTGTGTAAAATGACGTTGAGCAATACCACCAGCTCCGTCAGAATTGGGAAAGACCTCTCCGAGCCGTTCGCCACAAAACGGGGTTTCAGACAGGGCGACTCCCTTTCATGTGACTTCTTTAATCTGATGTTGGAGAAGATAATAAGAGCTGCAGAACTGAACCGCTCAGGAACAATTTACTACAAGAGCGTGCAATTGCTGGCTTATGCCGATGACATCGACATCATCGGTAACAAAAACCGCGAAGTCTGTTCTGCCTTTTCCAAGTTGGATAGGGAAGCAAAGCGAATGGGTCTCGTGGTAAGCGAGGACAAGACGAAGTATCTCCTGTCATCAAACAAACAGTCAGCACATTCACGCCTTGGCACCCACGTCACTGTTGACAGTTACAATTTCGAGAAAGTAGAGAATTTCGTTTATTTGGGAACCAGCATTAACACCAATAATAATGTCAGCATTGAAATCCAACGCAGAATCACTCTTGCCAACAAGTGCTACTTTGGACTGAGTAAGCAAATCAGGAGCAAAGTCCTCTCTCGACGTACGAAAACCACGCTCTATAAGTCACTCATCATGCCCGTGCTGGTATATGGCGCAGAAGCATGGACAATGACAACATCCGATGAGGCGGCTCTTGGAGTGTTTTAGAGAAAGATTTTGCGAAAGATTTACGGGCCTTTACGCGTTGGCGACGGCGAGTACCGCAGACGATGGAACGATGAGCTGTATGAGCTTTACAACGATATGGACATAGTGCAGCGACTTAAAATACAGCGGCTCCGCTGGCTTGGTCATGCCGTTCGAATGGACACCGACGCTCCAGCTCTGAAAGTATTCAACTCGGAACCCGCTGGTGGTAGCAGAAGAAGAGGGAGGCCCCCACTGCGATGGAAAGATCAGGTGGAGAAGGACTTGGCTTCACTTGGCGTTTCCAATTGGCGTCAGTTGGCACAGAGGAGAAACGACTGGCGTGCTTTGCTGAACTCGGCCAAAATCGCTTAGGCGGTTACAGCGCCAAAAAAGAAGAAGAAGAAGATATGTAATTCTTCATATAGTCCCTTTGAAGAAAGGATTTGTTTGAATTCCATTAATTTTCTTCAATATATACTGGAATTTCAATGAAACCATGGTTTATTTTGAATATTTGTCGATAAGATTTTTCTGTGGTCAGAACTTTATGTGACTATTCATTTATTTCTTTTTTAATATCTAAATGGCATGTTTAATATACCATTTCAGCACTACCAGACTACTTTTCCTACTACCTTTTCACAAAAGGGGATAAAATGGTTACCCGCTTTCTGTTTCCTTCTCAAATACAACCTTTTAAGGTAGTCGATTGACAAAAATGTCAATATTTATCCAACCTTGTATGGACGTCCAAGCATCTGTGTTCAAGCACACAGCACTTGCCAAACGTATCTCTTCGTGTAGTTTCGCCTTTACTTCACTATAAACGTTTGGCAAAAGCGAATTTGACAAACTTTTACGCGTAGGAAGCTTGTATCCTGTGACCATTTCAATTAGATTTTTAATCGCATGATTGGCTTTTGCTATCATTTTAAGAACCGGACGGTCATTTAGATCTACTTTTCGAGTTGGACCCACCACTTACAAAATTACTTATTACTTGTTGGCCCGCAATAGATACTAATCCAGTAGTTGAATTTGACTTCTGTGTTTACAACGACGATATTTCTTGCCGAACGACGGCTAAGGTGAGTTGGGTGATTCACCTTCAAATGCATTCAACATACCTGCACATTGGCGATACCTGCCTTAAAAATAGTGCGACTAGTATCAATTATCAATGAAAGTATTACGTTTAGCTGCACTGGCCCTACAATTACCTAATTTTACAACCTTTTATTTATTTTGCTCATCTCGCAGAACAACGAAAATGGCTATCAATTTATGTAGTTATATAGATAATTAGATAACATTCGGTAAAAATTTCGCTTGCAGTAATTTCTACATGGTAAGTGCTCCGCCAATATTTGGTTTCATAGGGATTCGGATACCTTCCTCATTGAAGTAGTAAAGAAAATTCGCTTAAGTGCTTTTTTCGGTTACGTGCACAAGTTTTTCGTGCAAAGAAGGATGTGCAGCTAAGCAAAATATACTGTACACGTATTTCCCACTCTTGCCGCCTTCACCAACAATAAAATTGTGACATAGCTCGGAACGCATTCTTTTTTTCAGCCATAAGAAAAATTTAGTAGGAACAATAAAACGTTAAGTATTCGTGAAAATTGTTCAAGATAACAGTAGTTTGAAGGCGAAAACAAGTGTTGCCGTCAGTGTTGCCACTGCCTTAGCCTTTAAAGTATCCATAAAAAATCGAAAACTGTATCCAAATGTATCCACCGAAAGAGCGGACATTTCGTCACATTTGGGGAAACAAAGGCCGGTAGTTATAGTCAAAATTAAATCGACCCTAAGTTTGACATAGTTTTCTATGGGATACCTGTCAAAAAAGCTGCAACTAGCTTTAGTGTCGACTTCATTTTGACTATAAGTACGGGTCTTTGTTTTCCAAATCCTTGTCTAAGGATAATTTTGACCTGTTACATTTAGTTGAGTAAATTGTTATTTCCTGCTATTATGGTTACAATGTTTTTCATTCAATCAAACTGGTGGTTTGGGAGCTATCTATGAAGTTTAAAAATTTAAAAGTTACAATTTATTTTTAATACAGTCAAGTTATTGTTGAATATTAGCCATCGGCATGGTTGTCAATTTCCTTTGAACGCTTAGAGAGGGGTTGCTCGGGATGTAAAAGTTGATTTTTTCGTAATTACAGTTAACTACTGCAGGTCGGAAAACTTTTTAAAATTTTCAAACTAGGTGGCGTTATTAAATGCACGTTTATGTAGCTAAAAACATAATTTTTCAAAGTGGAAAGCAGTGTTGCCGCGAATCATTTTAGCGGTAGCCAAATTCCGTTAAAAAAGGGGCTAAAAAGAGCTAAAAAAAGTCGTGGCTAAAAATGGTAGCTAAATTTTTTACTTACATATACATTAATAAGTATTCACGCAAACATTTTCAATAAGTAATGGTATAGAAAAACAATGAAGTCTGGAAAAAAGAGCTAATATTTTATCCAACCAAAAACCTTTTTGTTTAAAAGGGGAAATATACGACACCAGCTCGCTGGCTCCATCAAGGGATTGTACCATCAGGCTCGAAGCATATAACTTACCAGCTTGCTGGTACAATATTTATTTCTTTACAAATGAGGTCGAGGAAAGATCGAAATGATTAGAGCCGAAATTTGATAATTTTGCTACCATTTTGTTAAACATTGTTTTTTTATTTAATTCACAACTGCAATATCGCGAACTTAATCTTCCACAAACACGGCTTTGACCCATATAGGGCAAGAAATTTCCGCCAAAATACTTTTTACTTAGAAAATTTTGCTAATTTCACCACTCACGACACCAGCATGCTGGTACAATCATAAAATTTTCAAATAGTTTTTGAAGTCGCACCAGCAGCTGGTACAATCACACCACAAGAACATACACGGTCAATCCATTTAACAAATAAAGCATATTAAGGGCCGTAAACTTATCTACTTTAAACTATAGTAGTATAAAAACGTAAGGAACATACAATACATATATGTACATATATATATGTATATAAGTCTTTCTTAGTTTAAAAATTCATCTCTTACATAGATGAACAAAAAATCTGAGATCAAATTAAGCATATACAAGTTTTTCATGCCAAGTATGAATAAATTCTAAAAAGGGCTAGGGGCGACTTTAAATTTATGTGGTCAAAAAAAGTAAGTGGTAGCTAAATCTAGCCACCAAAGGGCTTAAACGGCAACACTGGTGGCGGTGGCAAGAATAAAGGAAAATTTTTTGCTTGGAGGTTGAGCAGCCAACTGTTAAAAATGTTATAATAGCTCGTACATAAATAAAAATCATTTCCTTCAACTTATGAATACTTATGGGAAAGGGTAATTTACACTGAGGAAAAAAACGAAGTATCCCTCAAAATTTAAGGCGAAAATGTATCCTATTTGATACATATGTTACAAAACGGCAACACTGGTTGCCTTTAGTTTATTTTACGGCTAATGAATTAGATGGCAATGTAGCCAGACATATTCTTAGCAATAATGTATTACCAAATTCACAAAAATTTCGTATATGCGCTGTTCTGCACTTAAGAATGAAGAAATGTGGAAAATGGTAACAGTCGGCGCGCTGCCACGCACACAACTCTTGTGCTCGGAAATAATAAATGTTTTCTGATTTTAATGAAATTCAGAGTTTATGCTGGTTTTAACCAGAAAAGTATAAATGTGAGAGAAATTTGGTGTAGCCTGCTCCTTTACGCCAAAAATTTACCAATTAGGAAGATAATCAAGAGTTTTTTACTATGACGCTCACCTCCTACAAAACTTTTTTGG
>NW_023465157.1:0-9267 GCF_013731165.1 Rhagoletis pomonella
ATTGCCTTGCTGTCAGGAACTCCGATTAAAAAGTAATTAAAAAAAAATAAAAAAATTTAGTGTAAACAATTTCTTTTTGTTTTTTTTTCAAAATGTCGCGGAACTTTTTTCGGGACTATAAGGGAACTGCAGAACTCTTTATTTCTCTTAAGTTGATGGTATGAGAACTGTTTATGCTGAAAAAAGGCTTGCTGCGTCAAGTTAGCAAGCGATTTTGTGTTTTTTTTAGCTTTTTTGGCTTTAATTAACAGAACTATTGAAATTTTGATTATGGAACTGTAGAACTATTGTCTTGCTGTCAGGAACACTGATTAAAAAGTAACTTTAACAAAAAACGCTTGCTAACTTTACACGAGCTTTTTACTCCGAAGACTTTATTAAAACTATAAACTTTGCGCATTTTTTGCCACACTACTTTTTTTGTGTGCTATATGTACATATATAATTACGGTGACCATCCGTTCTGTTTTTTGCGGGACCGTACTGTTATTTAAAGGTCTGTCCTGCGTAGTTTTTCAAAACAGAAAACCCCCAAAATGTAATGATTTTTCCCAAGTATCTTGCCTTTGTCACGCATTTTCTTCGATATTTTAAAATTCACTTTTCCTAATCGAAATAAAAGCAGCGTCGATAACTAATTGATAACTAAATAAGGGTAAGCTGGTTTTGAAGGTTCAACCAGTCAATGCGTTCTAAATTTTGTACGGTTATGGACAATGGATGACGAGAAAATGAAGACCAGTGTCAAATATGCATATTTTTATTTATTTATTTATTTATTGACAGTCTTTAAGACCTATAAAAAATCTTGTCAATTACATTATCAACTTATTTAATTTAATTGATTGCTCTTACTAATACTATACATTAACATTTTTCATATTTTCTTTAAAAATTTTTTACTTATTTTCAAATACATACTTTATACATTTATACATATTAATTTATTGTACAATTAATTAGTTATTATACGTATATTATAGCCACGGGTTGGATAGCTGGCGAGGCCTAGTCTCCAGTCTGTCTTTATGTTCAGCAGGCGGAAAGGCCTAGTTTCCGCTCTGCGTCAATAAAGGCGTTTACCATGGTCGGAAAGGCCGAGTTACCGATCCATGTTCTTTTCATAATTATGTTGCTGTGAAACGGGCGGAAAGTCTAGTTTCCGCTCCGTACTGCGAACGAGCTGTTTGGCATGGTCGGAAAGGCCGGGTTTCCGATCCATGCTCGTAACGTCTCTCATATGCTAGCATCTTGTTAGAATGGGGTGGCCCAATGGAAATCTTATATGTGTTTTTTGCAATGCTCGTATGATAAACTTTTGAATTTTTGTAAGCTATTGCAGCTTCTCATATCTACGGGCAGTTCGTTCAACATTTTAAAACCTTTATAGTACAAATCTCTCTTTTGATTTTCCGTCTGGCGAAATGGAAGTTTAAAGTTATCCCTGACTCTGGTTTCATAGGTGTGAGTGTCACTGCTGTACCTAAAGTTATCACTCAAGTATGTCGGAAGGGTTCCATTCTTTATATTATAAATAAACTTCATTGTATGGAAGAAGATTAGTTGTAACACTGTCCTACAAATTTTGTGGTAATCGCTTAAGAAAAAAAAATGTTTTCCAAGCCAAATTATTTTTCAAACAAGCGTTTTCGTAATTTTCTCGAAAAACGTGTTTTTGGTACAAAAACTTAAAATGCTAAAAACTATTCAATCAACATAAGCGACCTACAGTCCTCTTACAAAAATATATTACTTTTGCCGATTTTGATGAAAATTAGCCGAAAAGCTCCTTAACTACCCTATAGAAAATTATTAGTGTTACAAGCGACCAAAATCGAAAAAAGTAAAATTTTAATCATTTTCTTTTTACAGTAAATGAAAATCTGATGAAAAATGTAGATGTTGTGTGTTCCGTACACAATCTGCACAAATTATATATTTTTGCAAAGGGCCCATCAATACCTTTCGAGCTGTAGGTCGTTTCATGTGATATTGACGATTAACTGAAAAAAAGTACTAAAAATACGGTTTTCGAATAAATCTCGAAAACGCTCCTTTGAAACCATGGGTATTACTTTCGTGTTCAACGACCCAAAGTTTGCCTAAAAAATTTGCTTTACAGAGGTTCATATTTCGTGTAAAGTAATATGTAATATGCCTTTTAATAATTTTGTAAATATTCATTACAAAAAGATTAATACCAATGAAGCAAATGTGATTTATGTTTAAAGTTTAAAATTGCATTAATAATTAAGAAATATACACTCCTTGTTATTTGAAAGCGCATCCTTTTAATACATACTTACTAGTTAGAGTTTTCCTTTTGTTTGTTTAATACTCATTAATTTTTTATAAAAAATATAGCATATTCTACGTCTAAATCCGATTTTAAAATTTATTGAAAATTAAAAAACAAAACATAGGGGCGGCAATTTTTTTTTTGACGGTGCTGCGCATTTCCCCCCATGTAAAAATTTTGTAAAAAATTTTTTATGGAAGAAAATAAAAAAAGGGTGCGCTATTCAAATGACGAGGAATGTATATATGTAGTATATTTTTGATTTTTATACTACGCAATAATATGTAGGTAAATTTTTTGAAAAATTGTCCTGCATTTTCAAAATATATTTGTTGTCACCGTATATATAATAGCTATTATTCTGATATTTTTGTTAACCTGGAAGTCTTTTTTTAAGTATAAAAACCAGCAAAAATAAATGTATTTAATTCTGTGGAACGCATTTATCTCGATTAAAAGAAATGGTGGGAAAGAAGCCATTTTGGTAGGTTTATGAACCAGATCTTGATAGGAAAGACACTTTTTCAGTGGTAACCCTGCTACCGAATGATCAAAAAGAAATTTTGTATTCAATTTGATTCTATCACGGATGCTCTTATTCGTGCCCTGAATTAATACATAGGACGGAGACTCTAAAAATTATTCTCCGTCAGAGTTAAATTTTAATTTTTATTTAAGATGTGGTCGATGGCAAAATATCTATGTTCATTTAAGCCCCCTTGCTTTCTTTCTGGAAAATATTGGTCGATTTTTCGCCTTTGTAGGTAAAAATTGTAGAAAATATAATATAACCGAAAAGTTGGTAGATCTACCAATAAAGAAGTAAAGTCCGTGCACTGTCTTACACTTTGCAACGACAATCTTTTTGATATGGTTAAAAGCTGAAGAGTTCTTAACGAACACTCTTTTTCCGACCATAGATATATTGAGGCGGTTCTAGAACTTTCTCTAACTGTACCGCAGGTGCGAAAGAACCTGAGTAATACAGACTGGGTTCCTGGACCAAATTAACAGAGCTTCACTATTCGTAGTGAAATTGTTTGTAGTTAATGAAAAATCTTAATACATACTTTTCCATTCTTGTTTTTATACCCGAGCGCACTTGTATTATAACTTTGTTCACATAACGGTTGTTTGTAACAGGCAAAACGAACCGAGATAGATATAGAGAAATGTATACATAAATGATCAGAATGAAAAAAGAAATCGATTAAGCGGTGCCTGTGTGTCCGTCCGTCCGTCTGTGCACACGATAACTCAAGTAAAAATTGAGATATCTTAACGAAACTTGGTATGTATACTTATTTTCATCGCAGGACGGATGGTATTGAAAATGGGTAAAATTTGACAATGACCACGCCTACCTCCCAATATAACGGTTGTTTTCAGAAATACGAAAAGTGTGATATTTTAGTAACTACTGAAACTTATTCACTCAAAATTGATATTTACAATGTTTTTTAGACGAAAAATAAAAACATAAATTTTCTTAAAGTGGGCGTAGTCACACCCACTTATGATTACATGTGTATATCTTGGTAACTGCTCTACCAATTTCTCCCAAACTTGGCATAGTACCTGGCCTTGGTACAACATACCAAACGGCGAACATTTTTTTAATCGGACAATAACCACGCCCACATCCGATATAACGGTTGTGCGAATATGCGCTTGAAACTTCGGTATATCGATAACGAAGATGTTTGAAATAGGGGTTAACCCCCCTCCCGCCCCCCCTGCTTACCATGTAGCGGTAGTTTTCGGAAAGGTGAAAAAACTATATTTAATACTTGCGCCGGGAATCTAATGTTCGGCTCCGCCCGAACATAGACTTTTTTACTTGTTATTTATGTGGCTTTCTATATACATAGGTATGTAGGTATGTGTATGTGTATATGTCGCATACCGTGTTCAAAAGAGGCATAGCTCAAAAACAGATTCGGAACTATATAACTGCTTGAGGATCGGAACTAGATGCTTCTCTAGATTTTCTAGTTAAAGCATATAGTCATGAAGAAAAAAATAGATCCATTAATTTGAGAAAAATCCTACGAATTGATTTATGCAAGCAAAAAATATCTCGTGCCGCATCGAGCGTCAATACAATTTTACCTTGATCAAGGATCGATTAGATGACACCAGAGGACCTTTGAGGAGGGTTTGTAGCAAAAACGCTATATTGAAGGTATCTATATATAAATACGCCACAGTAAAATTTTAAACCCCCTTTTTTGAGGGAAACGTTCTCTTGAAAGGATATAACTTCCTCTAATCCAGAACTGTGAACCCCATTATACAGGGGGGCTTGGCATCTGACATACAGACTAAAATGTGAAAACTGATGTATCTCAAAAACCAATCACGCTGGGGAACTGAAACTTGGCACGGATGCATAAATTGTAAATACCCAACTTACGGCTACTTATAAGTATTGGAAAAGGGGGCGTGGCACTTCCAATACAAACTGAAATTCTCATATCGCTTATCTCTGGAACCGCTTATGCTAACGTTCTTCAATTTGGCACAGCTACATATGTTATCAATTCCGTATTTATGGCGAAAAGTGGTGGATAATGGAACAGGGGACGTGGCACCTCCCATACAAACTGAAATTCTCAATCGCTTATCTCTGGAACCGGTTTTGCTAACATCCTGAATTTTGAAACAGCTACATATGTTAACAATACCGTACAAACCGAATTTCAAATATCGCTTATTTATGGAACCGCTTTTGCTAACATACTTATGGCGAAAAGAGGTTTATATTGGAAAGGGGGATGTGGCACCTCCTATACAAAATGCAATTTCCATATCGCTTATCTCTGAAACTACTTATGAAAAGGTTATGGATACACCTACACCAATATATCAGAAAATGGCAAGAATCATTCAATTGGGAAGACTTTCTCCCAGATTTCAAAATCGCATTGAATGATTGTCATTTTGTGGAAAGGTTTTTAGAAGGATTTTTCTTCCGATAGTGGGCTCAGGGATTGAGAGCTATCCCAAAGAATCCTATTTATGGTCACATATGCTTCATCTTTTGAATATTTGGTACCCAAACGTGTGATGCAAAAATATTGATTTTTGGCCCAGTCCTGACAAAACCCGTGTGAACACTTTCGAGGTGCTTTCTTAACTTCTACCGATTCTGTTGAAGAGAAAGAGGAGTTTATGTAGATGTTGGAAATATAGTTTTTAACCTTCCCAAGGGCTCTGAGACCAATATAATCGAAAAAATTATTTAAAGATAAAATTAATTTAAAAGCTTTACACTGCAAAGAAAACACTATTTCCAGTTTGAATGTAAAATTGTTTAATATATTAAATTATTTTTTAATGAATATATAACTTATAACTACATATTTGTTTTTTATATATATTTTTTGAGTTATGCCTGCGAAATATCACTGTCGGAGTGTGAACTTTCATCTGCTTCATCAGTCGCAACTCTTGGGTAACTATGACCATTTTTTGGTACAGGCTCTACTTGATATAATATGGAATTTGACATTGTTGCAAGGTCGTGCAAAGTCTGGCTTAAGCAGTATCTAAAAGTACGAATCATGGAGAGTCTCACAAAAAAATTTTAAGAAAATTACATGACAGTACAGTGTTTAGATTGTCCAAAAAAGTTCGACTTTGTTCATATTTTTTGACGAAAAAATGCCTCATTTTGACCCAATACTCTAGCTACGTCCCTCATCACATATTAATTGCTTTTATTTCATAAAAAAGAGCATCGTTTTCTATGGTAAATACATTCTTTTCAGCGTTCTGGCACACCACTGTGATAAACAACACACCACCTTTTATAAATGTTTATTTGGTTTGTGTAATTTTTAGAAAACAAAGTTTCAAAACATCAAATTTGACCTACAAAAAAACTACTAAATTGGGCTTCAAAACACCAAAGATTTTTTTTCTATATAATTTTGTATGTTCGTATTTATTTGCCTGACCTCTTATTATGTCTAGCCTTAAATTTTAAGTCTTAATTCTAATTTTAATTTTAATTAAAAATACAAATATTAATATTTTTTGTTGCTAATTGATATATTATTAGCTTTAAGTTTACTTTGTACAAACATTGAATTTAACAACCTGTTGTTGATGTATTATAAAAGACTCAAAAGTCTTATAGATACAGCCTCATTTCTTAAATAAATATGTTAAATAAAAATAAAAAATTGGATATTTCTTAACAAGTTGGAATTGTCAAAACATCAAAATTCCACTTTGATTTTTTTCCGGCTAATGTCGTTATATGGCCCATTATGCGTCCTCTGCCTCATGGGTCTCATGACTTTCACAGAAGTGAGTATTATCCATTTCTAGTATATTCTGACAATATCGTTGTTTCTTTGGGTAAAAATAAATATGTATATTTACTGTTCAATATTGGATGGGGCATGAAGTAAAATTGATGATTTACAATATACAAAAACAAAAGGGGAAATGTTCGGTTATTTGTGCAACGGTTTTGGGGTGGGGTCGGAGGCGGAGGCGGAAGGGATGTGGCACATAAACCCATTAGAAAAAACGCACTTTCCCTCTCGGGCTCCTCTGCAGACCCCTGGGGACCTATTGGAAAATTGGGTAAAATTATCATTTTAACACAGAAAATGTAAACTCGGGTTAAACCAACGTTTAGAAAAAATAATCCTCAACTCCGGCTACGCTGACCACAGTATTTTTTGCAAAAACAGTCCATATTTCAAACCGAATTTATTAATAAATATTTGAAATCTTTATTTTAAACTAAGGGCCTGATTACAGTTTGGTTGGCATATGAAAAAGTGGAAAAAGCAACAACAGTATATAAGGCGAACTTAGCACAGTGATTAGACCACCGGCTTTGTAAGCTGTGGTCGCTGTGTCGAATCCCAGTGACCGCGGTTGAAGAAGTCTGATGAGGCGATGTGGTGATCTCCGGAATAGCAGCTATAACTTCTACCTATATGTAAATTATTGTTGTTTTTCCACACCAAGTTTTCATACAAAACGGCCTAAAGCACAATAAAATTATTGAACATATACAAAAAAAAGTCATAGTAAAATTTGAAGGATTTTCGATATTGGGTATGGGAGCACGACATGTCACAATCTAATTACCTAATAGTCAGGCTGCTAATATGGCGACGAAAAAGTGACAATGGTGTAGACAAAAATATCTATTCGATCGTCTATGATCAGAGGTTTTGCTATGACCAGGGCATATTCAACAAGGCAGAAGTGATTTCGACATTTCTCCCGTTTGAACACCGACTATAATGTCAGAGATGAATAACTTTTAACCATTTTCAAGTTGACATTTTATATTTCAGATCTAAAATTCAACTGTGTGCTACGAGATAGTATTGAATTGTTTTGTTTTTTTTTTTTACCGCATTCATATGTATATAGATAAAAACATACATATACAAAAAGGAAAATGTACACGAATTACGAGCATTGCACTGTGTGTCGCAAGAGCCAAGGCGTTGAGGCGCGCCGCCTGGTTCCGCTAGCAGAAGACCACGAAGGTAGGAAAAACTTTTGGCTGTCATTCACCTGGGAGTGGCCAGAAGTGATCCTTGTGCGTACGGTTAAAATCACAGCTCACAACGTCCGGATATTTATATTCACGTATCCTCTGGGTAGCGCCCCAATACCCGTTTGGGAGGGAGCTAAAGTGAGAAGGCGTAAAACTTCGCGCGCCCTGAGTTTGGGTCCCGGCACGTTAAGAACCCTGCCCAATGAAAAACAACAAACAGCCTCGGATGAGACCCCCTTGTTCTGATGACGACCACGGCAAACGTATTAAGGACTATGATTTCAAGGTGTGCACCTGGAATATCTGGACTAGGGATAAAACGATACCATGGAAGTATCGATACCTGTACTTGGAAGTAGCATCGAAAGAAAGTATCGATGCCTAGTAAGTATCTGGCTAAAAGTATCAATACCTACTTATATCGATATTTGTACCTATATAAGAATTGTTTGTATAAAAACGCCATCACATATCTATGAATTTTTGTCAAAATAACTTATGTGACTATAGTTTTTGATTTTAGGCGAATGCTACTTAATCTTTTTAAGAAAAACTTTAAATTTTAAAACATGGTTTACTAGGATGGCCTCCCAGAAAACAAGAAAAAGGGGAAAGTCCAATACGTTGTTTTGAAAAAGTTCCCAGAATTTTGTTAACAGAATTGTCTTCGTTTGTATGTATGTACGTATTTTATTTGTTATACTTATTATTTATTTTGTACAAAGAGAAAGCGATTGAGATCAAAAACAATTATTTTATAATTTATTTCATACAAATGAATTTATTAAGAAACAATGGTATATTTCTGAAAGAAGTAATCATGTTGATAATTTTTAGAGTGAAAAGCTGCTAAGTCCATTTGTAGAAAATTTAAAGGGGAGGAAAAAAAACATTTCAGAACATTTCCTTCAAGAATTTTGCAGAAGGCTCCGTTGCAAATTAAAAGATTTAGAATTTTTTGTGAGCTTATCGTTTTTCCTGTGCCTCTTTTGGACTTAGTAAATTTGCCTTTAATTGAATACAAACTTGAAGACGTTGCGTTTTTAATTTACCTTGCTTCCTATATCCAAATATGAGTTTTCACAAAAAGTGGACTTAGCAACTTTTCACTTCAAGCTAGCGATATGTTAATGAGATGATTATAGGTATTTCTTTGTAGGAATTTTTCATTGGCAACTAAACTGCCAAAAATTTTTAGATATTCACAATAATAATTAGATTGAAAAAAGTCCGGAAATAAAAAGTCACTGAATCGGGTTTCGATATAAGTACTTTCTTCCGATACCTACTCAGTACTCGGTTCAAAAGTATCGATACCAAAATTACTTGGTATCGGACGAAAAGTATCGAGTATGTACTTGTATTTACTAGTATCGTTTTATCCCTAATCTGGACCCTTAATAGGAAAGGCGCCTCTTCCCGGCTAGTTGAT
>NW_023465158.1:0-9266 GCF_013731165.1 Rhagoletis pomonella
ATATGAAAAAATATACAAACTTTGGCAGTTTAAAATACAAATATATACCTTGGATTAAGGGAAACCTACATACCAAATTTCGTTGAGATATCTCAATTTTTGCTCGAGTTATCGTGTACACGGACGGACGGACAGACGGACAGACGGACGGACAGACAGACATGGCTTAATCGATTTCTTTTTTCAACCTGATCATTTATGTATACATTTGTCTATATCTATCTCGATTCGTTTTGGCTGTTACAAACAACCGTTATGTGAACCAAATTAATATACCCTTGTGCACAAGTGCGCTCGGGTATAAAAATGCTGAAAAGTATGGGGCCCAAAATGGAGCCTTGAGGTACCCAGAGGTAATTTCTCGGCGATGTGAGAAGATATCTCCACACTGGACTTGCTGTGACCTGTTCGAGAGGTAGTCTTTTATAAGCTTAAGTGCACTTGGGTTGAACCCGAAATATTTTTTCAATTTCAAAAGAAGAATACCATGGTTTACCATGTCAAAAGCTTTGGAAAAATCTAAGAGTACTAAAATTGTGAGCAGCTTACTGTTGAAAGCGAGGCGGATATCGTCTATAATCTTTAACACGGCTGTGGAACAACTATGGTTGGATCTAAACCCAGACTGAAGTTCGCTCAACAAATTAAATTTGTTTATATGTGCCACTATCTGAGCGGAAATAAACTTTTCGAAAACTTTCGCCAACATTGGTAAAATACTGATGGGTCTAAAGTTTTGGGGAGAGTTACAAGAGTTGCTTTTTGGCACCGGAATCTCGTTAGCAATCTTCCATTGCTTTGGAAAGGTAGAGGAAGCTAAGGCAAAGTTAAAAATGTGTGTAAGTGTAGGAAGCACGTACGGGAGAATAAGTTTTAAGAAACGCAGGCTAAGACCATCCCCACCAATGGCGTTCGATTTTATTGCAAGAATGCACTTTGCAATATCGTCTTCAGTGGCTGCATCGAATACAAACTCGAAAGCAGGATTACAAACTAATTTCTCATTAATGCTGAAAGGTGGTGCATTCGCATGTGAATTAACGCCAACGAAGTATGAGTTCATTAAATCAGCATCTATCATACAGGTTTTCACATCCTTGGCGCAGACACCCAGTGACTTCAAATTTTTCCACAACACCTTGGAAGGCATGTTGGAATTAAATTTTGCATCCAGGTAGGCTTTTTTACTATTACGCAAAGCAGATGTTACTTTGTTTCGCAAATTTTTATATGTACTCCAGCGTTCATTGGTGGGATTACGCTTCCAGGATCTATAAGCCCTACATCGGTCTTTGATAAGGACTAAAATGGCTTTAGTGAACCAAGGTTTTTTATGATCAATTGTTTTAATACGAATAGGGACATACTTATCAAATAAGTATTTTACTAGCGTTGTAAAATAGGCTAATTTGTCGTCGACATTTGCAAAGTACCAGCAGTAGTTCCAGTTAAGTGAGATACTTTCGCCATATAATGCAGATGTGTTTACATTATTGAAATCTCTAAAGGTAAAATTTGTTAAACGCTTCATTTTGTGAAATTCAAAGTCAAAAAATATTATCATTAGCTCGTGGTCAGAAACTCCAGCCAGGGAAAATTGATCAACATGACTTACACTCCCTGCAGGGAAACAGCGGACTAGTGAATCAAATTTCTAGTTTCGTACTAGGTCTTTATCGCCAAAAATGAACTAGCCCGATAGGAACTACATCCCCACCAGTCTAAAATCGGCGAAAAGTGGTACTTTTAAAAACAAATTTTTTTCAGTTTTTTTCACTAGAAGTCTATATCTAAAGTGACGAATTAAGAAATGGTTCGGAACTATAGAAAACGGGATGCAGAACGAACTATATCCTATTTGTAGAATTTAGAACTATTTCGGAACTATCGAATAAGGGATGCAGTGGGGGGCTTGTTTACTTTACATAGATATGTGTTCGGCGGCTTTTTCGTTCAAATACGCTTCTATTCTGTGCTTCGCAGATGCTTTTTCATAGCTTGGTAATACAAAACTAAAATTTTTGTCAACATTTCAACATCTTGGGGCCGTCTGGAATCTAAGAAATAACAGCGAGTACCTCTGCAAACCCAGCTACAGCTAAAGGTATGTAAACGTACATTTCTTACAATCATTCAAACAAATTTAATTTCAAATTTAAAACAGATTTCTTCCAAAATAACTTAAAATCGCACACACGGAAGAACCAAAAAGATTGAAAAATCATGATAATTTTTTCTTTCGGCTGTCGATATTAGAACTGGTTCGGAACTATGGAATTTAGGACTAGTTCGGAACTATCGAAGAAGGGATGCGCGGGGGGCAATTGACACTTCCTAGGACATCGCCATGTTAATTTCGCCAGTTGCTTGCATGCAAAAGAGATTTATCGCGAACCAGTACTGGGTCTAAATGTACTAGAAGCGCACCAGTTCAGAACTAGAGATTTTCCCCACAGGGCTACTACCAACGCTTACACCAAAAAGATCCAACATACTTCGCTTGCAGTGGGGTGCAAACCGAGTTGCATATTCGTTTGTGATAGTAATACCACAGGTGTTAAAGCTGTTCAATAGCTGATTAGATGAGAACATGAACATAGCCCAAGGATAATTCAGAAATTTTAGCAAACAATGAGGTAAGATCATTTGATTTATGGGGGTTATATACACATATAATAAGACACTTTCGTATATTATCACAACATTCAACAAACATGCTTTCGACAGCTTCATGGGAGTGAGATTTGTAAATGACTCTAAAGTTGAGATCGGCTCTGTGATAGATCGCTATGCCCCCCCCCCTCTGTTACCAGTAGTTCTATCATTCCTCACAATTGAATAATCACACAGAGTATATGCGCTATTCAAAAAAGAAGGCTTAAACCAGGTCTCAGTCACACAAATTGCGTCAATGTTTAGGTCATGAAAAGCTAAATTCAGATACTCAAGTTTTTCAGCTGTTAAACTTCGAGCATGGAAGTGGCAAACATTGAACCCTGTATGGTAGTCACACGTATATTTAAGAGCTAGTCTTAGATTATCATTGTTATTGTTCTCACTCAGGTTGTTACTCATATCTATGCAATAAAAGAGATGCTTGCAAACGGTCAGTTACAATGGGAATGGGGATCGAAAAGGGAAACATAAGGTTAAGGTGAGAAGAGGTATAAATACAGCATAACTTAAAAAAGTATAAAATTAACACTAACAATAGAAAATGCACACAAAGCATGGCAGGTATAAATATGTATATATGTAAATAAAATGTGTTGAGTTAGGAAGCAGCTGCAATGCGCTCAACGCTCTCACAATCCAGTACTTTTATTGCTTCACAGTTAAGATTCTTTCTTACATATATTTGTCCACGTATAGAAAATGCACTCGCCAATAATTTTTGTCTCTTCAGCCGTGTTGCAAATTGAATAAGTTCACGATTCTTATTCGTAAGGCATTCATGCACATAGATCTTCTCATCACCATTGAGCCCTATATTGCGAAGTGTTAGCGACGTTCTATTTGCCTTAAAAAAGCCGGCAATCGCCTTAAATAAGAGTGAACGATCATATGATGAATTTAGCTTGACTATAATAGGAGAAGGCTTCTTGTTGCTGTTGTATTTGCGCAAACGAAAAGTTGAACGGGCGGGCATTGGGGTCAGGTTAATCGATGTGCAAAGTTTAGAGAACAGCGAAGTTAAATTCTCTTTAGCTATAAGCGGAACACCATAAATAATGACATCTGTCGCCACCAACGCATTCTCAAGCTCATCAACTTGTTGGCATAAAGTGAGGACTTCTTTGTTTTGGTCATTACTTTCGTAGCGCAATGACTCTAGCGCACTCACTCTCTTGTCAACGGCTTTCATTGCTGATTTTAAGTTGGTAATTTCAGCCGAAATTTCACCAATTTTCTCCATCACACGCTCTTCGCTCTCCTTTATCTTCGTTATAATATTCTCTATGGATGCTTCCAATTTCGCCTCGAGCCTCTCTAACAAGCAAACCGTAGTTGGACTGTTAACTCCTTTACTGTCTCCTTTGCATTGCAATTTTAGAGAAGGAGTGTGTTGAGGGGAGTGGGTGTTGCGGGCACTTTTTCTTAGTGACATAATTGCACTTACTTGCTTGAAAATGAAATTTCAATTTAATAAGAATACGATTGAAACAATTGTCAGCTACAGCAGTGAGGATGTTGGCACAAAGTCCATTAACTTTATATAAGTACAAATATTTTATTTAAAGCCGGTAATTACGTTATAAAAGCGTGATTGAATGCAGCAGCAAAAAAATGCGTCTTATTCACTCCACATTCTTATTATATACCATTCTTATTATATACAATACTATTGCAAAAAATGCGCAAGGTGGTGCTGGAGCCAAAAATCGTCATTTCGGCGGCACCAGGGATCAAAGTCAAATTACCCCCGTTAAATCAACCATCAGCACCACTGCGGTGCTTACTTTACGGTGACTAAACAGAATAAGGACCAATGATACTCACCAGTCATGATTCAACAACTACAGGTTGTAGCAATCGTACAAAAACAACATTTACCGTTGGTATGAACTCCTTGTGTCATCAACATCTTCTTTATCTATTAATATTCGTATGTACATGTATACCCTGCATACCAGGATTTCATAGAATTCTGAAAGGTTTCACAATTTTTTTTATAATTTACTTTAAGAAATCGTACAGAAATTTCTTTACTAGTTCTTGTCAACCACTTCATATGTTTTTCTTTAAAGATTTCTAAAAGAATCGTAGCAAATTTCCGACACTTTTAAAGATTTCGGGAGCATTTGTTTGCAGGGTATATATAGACGTATATGTGTATGTATACGCGGAGATGTAAATAAAGCAAAACAGACGATAATTTGACACAAGCGTGCTCATAAGAAGAAGCATAGCTTCTTTCGCTATCACCTGTAATTGATGCGCCTTGCTCACCAGTCTGGAAAATGCCACCAACTATACTATACAGATTCAAGGACGATTCACCATCGAGCCGCAAGAACTTCTTCCCGGTATAACGCTTTCGACAGGTTATTTAAGACGGCAATAGAGGATATTGCTTCTTTCGACCACAAAACCAAACGTGAACGTGAATTGCTGGCGAAAACGTTATAAAATTAATGAAGAGCTTGTCCATTCGCCGCTCTCGGAATTTGGATGATCACGTCCATAACATAGTTTGCACACTCATTTTGACTAATTAGTGTGATACTTTCTTCAATTACACTAACTATGTATGTTGCGCTCAGTAATTGTGTTACTTAATAGTAATCGGGCATGGAATTTTACCTTCGAAAATGCCTTTTTTATGGGGTTTAACATAGGAGAGTATGCTGGAAAAAATTTCGGTAAGTATCCATTATCATCTACCATATCTCTTATTTTTTGGATTTATAAATTCTGGCATTATCCTCGAGCTCCCTTATAAATTTCTTCTGGCTACGCCCATGGGACAACTTGCAAGTAAGGGCGCCCGAGCACTCTCCCAACCTGGCTACGCCCATGATCAGAGTTACAAAATTCATTTTTAGTTAAGAATTCATAAATCCCAATAAATAAGAGATATGGTGGATAATAATGGATGCTTACCGAATCTTTTGCCAGCATACTCTCCTTTATTGAAAACCATAGAAAAACTTAATAGTTTCGAGCGTCCCACCCCTCCCTCAACCTCTAATTTCATTCTGGTAGCGCCCATGGCTCTGATCTAGATTCAATTTTATTTAATAGCTCCTGAATAAATACTTGGAAACGGGTCGAATTCATAGTTTTTAGAATTCATAGTAGTTAGAATGAAAAACAAATTGTTGGTGAATATGAATATGAAAAAATATACAAACTTTGGCAGTTTAAAATACAAATATATAAATTAGAAAAAATCAATGCAGATTTTTTACTGCTATAACTAACTCAATACATATTGACCATAAAGAAAACCAACGCGTAACAGCGAATTCACAGTAAACGAAAAAAGAAAGTTTCATTTAATTTTAATAAAGTTTCATTGAATCCGAAAAAGGTTTCATTTAATTTGAATAAAGTTTCATTGAATCTGCAAAAGGTTTCATTTAATTTGAAAAAAGTTTCGCTTGACCTGAGAAAGGTTTCATTTAATTTGAAAAATGTTTCGCTTTGTTTGAAAATGGTTTCATTTAATTTGAAATGGTTTCATTTAAACTTAAAATACTATATGTGACCTGGTCTACGGAAAGGGGGCTTAGGTGTCAAAAAATCAATTTTCACTTTTTGGTTGATTCGGATGGAAGATGAGATGCTTTTTCACGTGGTGAAAAGCAGAAAATCCTAACTTGCTTAGAAGTGTACTAAAAATGTAGAGAAGGAAGAGTAAAAATACGACAAAATATAATTTATTGGTAATGAACAAAATACATTGAATTATAAGCTATAAAGACATGATTATACACTAGAAAAACGTATTATGGGCCAAAAATAATAATGCTGAGTAGTTTATGTATTTTTCTTTGTTGTCGTTACATACATACATACATACATACATACAGGTCCATCTTAACAAAAGTTTGTTCGGTATCATCTTCTGCCTGAGATACACATACTTCGTCTTCATCATCATCGCTCTCTTCATAGTTTTCATCATCGTTTTCATCATCCTTTTCATGGAAATATTGTCCGTATACGGCACTGAACACCTCATCAACACTCATGTTTCATTTCACGATAATCAACAGAAACAGTAAACGTCACTTCTTCAGTGTTACTTTTTTAAATGTTCCACACTAGCAACTTACACGATGAACTATAATAATATTCCGACCAACAACAACACTTACTGGACCAACAACAACACTTACTGGACGTCCGGCGCGGAGAACAATTAACGAGATAATGAGACTCTGACGAAACGAGTTGCTTACTTTTAACAGCTTTTTCACAGAAAACTAGTTTTCGTACGTAAGCTCCCTTTTCGTAGACCAGGTCACATATATTCTGTAGGTATTTCAAAATCGATTAGATTACCTTACCTTTCTGTAATATCTCGTGGTAAATGCTCAAAACTTTTTGGAACAATTCGAACACTTTAGGCAAAAGCGTATGAAATTAAAATTGTCCGTTCATCGGAAAACTCAAAAACGTTATTTAAGGTTTTTACAACGAGTTACAAGAAAATTTTACTTCCCATTTTGCTAAGTGGTAAATTACAGTCTGTGAAAATTGTAAGTGCATAATATCAAATATAATAAATTTTGGATTAATGCAGAACATGTACAAATTAATCTTTTTCGTGATAAGGTTTACTGCCCCAAATTACAACGAGAAAATCAGCGTCCAATAAATTGCATTGAATATGATATATGATAAAGGAAACACAAATCTTGCTTTGCGATCGATCCAAAGTGAAGCCTCATGGGGTGTCATTGTTGACCATTTTTCATCATATGTCCCATTTGCATTTATGCCATTCATTTTGACATCGCCTCCTGTTTGGAGCTCCCGATTATTTTCATTACAAAAATTGATATTACCATCTGTCTCGCAATCGTATATGTTCTTTCGAGGAATAACTTTTGGGGTTAAAGTTGATTTGAAAATATATTTACTGTTTACTTTCTTCAATTTCAAGCCCTGGTTCCTCCGCCATATTGTATTCACAAAAGCGAATTCAATCAGGCTGCCAAATATAAAGAACGTGCATCCAAAAAACCAAACTTCGAAAAATTGTGGGTAACTTATGCTTTGAAACTGTTTCTCATAGTATGAAGTTAATGTAAACAACGACAACATGGTGCTTGTACCTAAGGTGGTTCGTGCTGGTGTCTGGTCTGCTTGAAGCCAAAATGAAACCCAAGAAATTCCGACAAGCATCATTGAAGGTAGAAAATAAGCCATTGTGTAAAATCGCGAGTCCCGAGTTAAGTAAACTGAGAAGCTGATTGTGCTATAATTGCCTCCGATGAAAGAGAAATGCGACTCGCTCCTCCTATTTTGAACCACAGTTTCATTACTCCAACTATCTTGTAAGGCGTAATGAGTTAGCTGTATATTTTGATCAAACACAATAGCAGCTTCATCTTCCCAGTGCAATATTACCTCGGAGGAATTGTAAATCCAACTTTTAATCAAGGCATAACATTGTTGGTCGTCGAAGGGAAATTTATTTAAAGCAATCCCACAAGACAATGATGATTGTATCCGAGTTGACATGATTAGTATTCCGTCGGGCCTAATAATTGTATAAACATCCCTCTCACCAGTTCCGAGAAAGATGGAGGTTTGCTCATTTGCTAATAGTAAATGTGGAACCCAAATGCGTTCATTTAATTGAGTATCACCAAATATTGTCTGCACACGATTTGGAGCATAGACTCCAAATGCTAATCTTAAATCTTTATAACGAAGTTGAAGAAAGCCAGATACTTTCAGCTGTAAATCACTGGAGTCTGTTATATCTATGTCATTTACATAAATTCGCACATAAATATGTAATGGCTGATCGGCCGAGCATTTGTTGTCAAACACTTGGCACGGCCTTTCGAAACGATCATAGCGACAAGGTGAGGTAAGACGAAAAATTAGTTGTTTCTGTGTTAGTGATTCTGCATTCTGAAGAGTCGGGCAATTTGATTGGGAGTCAGACATATTGAAGTAAGGATACCTTTTTAAATTTTCCTCTTCAGTATTTGAAATATTCATTATGGTTGCTGTGGATAGTTTTATATTAGCTTTATATGTTCTTTTTTTTCCTACGTTTATCGAATTTACCTTGAATGTTGTTGGCTAAAACTAAACTGAAGTACATCACACAGATATGCAGAACAACAAAGAAAAACTTCATTTTATAAACAAACAGTGACTTTCAGTTTTATTTCGTTGTTATTATTTATTTTAAATTAATTTATTTATTTAATGGTATAATTTAAAATTCTCTTAAGTTCAGCTGTAGATTTTGCAACAACGACTTCTTAGTTATCAAGTGGTAAAAGTGAGTAAACTACTTCGAAAGAATCTTAAAACAAACTAAAATAAACTAGGTGATATCGTGTTTTTGCAACCGTCTCTTCATTCTCCCTGATATTTGGTGTCGAATCACAAAAAACTTATTAATAATAAAATGTCACATAACACCGATAAATTATCTTGTAGTAAATGATACCATGGATGTCTGCAATCAATTGTATTTGTTAAGTATTTATTTATTTGTATGTATCTGAACATACCCATGGGGTATTCCATCGTCACGGATGGAAAATTTATATACCAAAACAAAAAAAAAA
>NW_023465159.1:0-9260 GCF_013731165.1 Rhagoletis pomonella
AATTTAAGTATGCTTTATATATGTAGAAGAAAAAGTGCAACACCTTCAACGAAAAAAGTTCCCTAAAATTAAATTTTAAGCCATTTCATACTTCCACTTTATTATACTAATATTGCATACCCAAAAGTACTTGTGTAGTTAAAAAAAAATACGTATGAACAAAAATCGTGGTTAACCCCGTATTACAAAAATACAAAGCATCGGTATGTTTTATTGCTAAAGTATTTGCAGACTAAATGTCCAACCGTTTTTATAGCCAACTTGAACCTGTTTTTTGGTTTAAATGAACTTTTTAAATAAAAAAAAAATGCGCCCAACGCAAGCTGAAGAATGTGACAAAGACAGTGTCCCCTGCGCGATATGAAACACATTTGGAAACATCAACTCATTCTAATAAAACGAATGCTCTATATTCCCGATTCTTCTGCATTTATCATCTCGGCTTCAGGAAATAATTTTATAGGTATACATTACATACATTATTTTATATCGCCAGAGTTTACTGACTTTGACTCTAAAGCCGAAACGGCTTTAAAAAATTTCATTATCAAGGTTCTCTTTCTTAAATCTTGGCTAAATTTAACATTAAATTGTAAAGCATTTAATTAAAAAATTTAATTTCAGTTTCCGTAAAATTTCCTTTACGAAGAAATATTTCGGCATCTGTTCCACAAAAAAATATGTATCTAAAATGGGTATATGATTATTTAAATCTAAAAATGTATATTAAATGAAATTCAATATTTGCTTTAGAGATGAAATCGCAACCAATTTGTTTACACAACAATTGTAAGCGTATATGCAGAATGAGAATGAGAGCTTCTTCTGCTTGCATTGAGTTATGCCAGAATAGTGCCGAAAATCAATCGATTGTGCTTAAGGTGCCGGCTACTTCCAAAATGGCCGAAAATGGCACAATGCACACTCATTTTCCACCACTGATAAGAGAGCAGATTTTTTCGATAAAATAATGTAATGGGATGGTTCCCATACTATTCCCTAATAGACAAAAAAGTTTGAGAGAAAAAAAAGATGTGGCAATTTGCAAAAAATCAATTTGAAAAAAAAAATTTTTTTTGTTTATAAACAATAATTAATTATTAAGAAACAATTACTGAAGTTTAGTTCACTAGATCGATTCAGTAGATCAATATCTGCAATTTAAAAAAAAATCGTTAGAATCCTTGCTTTTTTGCGGCAGTTATAAACGATTTCATCAAAAGTTGCTATTAAGAGAGGAAAAAAGAAGCGTTCGTACTCAAAAAGAAAAAAATTCATTATTCGAAAAATTTGCATTTCTGAGCAAAAAGAAAAAATACGTGTCTCCTTAAATTGTTCAAGGAACAATCCCTGTGAGTTTTATCGCAAACTTAAATTCACTTTCCCCGGGCCTGGGTGATTTGAGATGGAATGAGCCATAAGCTTTTTACCGACATGGGCATAGTTATAATAACAATAATAGAATGGCTCTTATAAGCGTGCGCACAAGGGGAGGCACCTACAGTTTTATGCTAACTCCGTACGGCTATTATATTTTTATTAAAAGGTATTTTTCATAACAGAAATACACTCGGTAGTTTTCCATTGCCTACAGAGGGGCGACCGCTATTAGAAAAACACGTTTATTTTTTTTTATTTTTTGATGTTATGCGTCAGCTATCCACCGACGGAGCCGCCTTTCCATACTTACCATAGCATCAACTTATAAAATTGTTGTTGATAGAGAGAGAGAAGAAACGACAACCTCACTGTCATCGTGGTGGTGAGTTTTCCCACTAGATAGAACATTTCAGCTGACATGGTCTGAAATTTTACGCCGGTCTTACAAAAAGGTAGTACATACTTCGAACCACTACACCACAGACGCTTTACTGAAAAGGTCCTTCGACTCGTCGGCACCCATGGAAGGGGCTCTCACGAACAAAGTTGAAGAACCAAGTACAGAAAGACCTTTCTACTCTCGGTACGAACAACCAGCGTAGCTTTTCAATTGCAAGAGGCAATTGACGAAGTTTTTTGGTCCCGGCCTTAGTCACTTAGTTTTGTATTTTTAAGCTTGATTAGCTTATAAATCTTCCAACGATTTGAAGTCGTAGAGACATGTTGGACATGCTACTCATGTTTAAGGTAATGAAAGGTCGGCGAAAATCCTCCGGCTGAACCCTCCACGAGGGTGCCGACTGTTAATGGCCACTACAATTTAGGTTCTGTACGATGTCAGAATGGTGTCCAGCTAAAATCAGAAATCAGTGCTATGTGCTTAAGCTCCTCAATAGCTAAGTTATATGGAAATGGTTTTTGATCGTGGCCTATGGAGGTAATGGAGGAGCAAACCTCTCTAAAAAAGCTCTGGGTTGGAACAAGGTGTTAGACGACCCGTGCTGATGTTCAGCCTGGCTGGGGACCCAGATTAACAAATAGCCCAGTCTCGAACGGAGTGCTCCGGATACCTGGCGACCTCCGGTTCTATCAAGCCTTACCTGCGCACACGGACCTCTGTGCGGGCGGACCTCCATTGTCCGACACTCGTGGGACCAAAATTATGAGCGCAATTTTTAACAAAAAACAACACAACAAGGAGGACGGCCCTCCAAAAAAACCGACAGGGGTGGCTCCAATTAATGCTACAGCCTCGAGCAGGGCATTTAGCGGACCGCCAGTGACAGGAGTTAGAGGGGGCTTAAGCGGTAGGGCTGGTCCTGGTACGAGTACCATAGGAGGCAGAGGGGGGAGTGGAGGCTTGGGCAAACCGGTCTCCAACCGATTCATGGCTGGAGCTGCAGCGTCAGCTCCGCCTAGGGAAGTCAGACCCCAAAGCACACACACCTTAACCCAAGGGCGGGGTTCGGCACCTGCTTCGAAAATAACCCGGCAGGATGCTGCCGACATTCCGAGCAGCTCGAGGAAAGTTGCAAACACAGGCCTGGGGGGGGTCGGCTAAACATGTCCGCCCCTCGAAGCAGGCCTATTATGACAAAAAGACGGCCATGAGGGTCGTGAACAAGATCGGGGACCTGCCGACAGAGCAGCTCACGGAGGAGCAGGTTAGGTCACTGGAGTGGGCGAGGGGAGTAGTAGCCAGCTTGGGAAGACCGGCAGGCTCTGCTCCAAAAAGGCAGCGGTCTGCTGAACAGGCAGGGGGTGGGGTCACCAAAAGACCAAGAACAGGCGGCCATAAATACCCCACCTTCAGGGACGTAGTGAAGGGAGGCGGTGAGGTACTGGCAATCATCGACAGAGGGGAGGAGGAAGGGACTATCCCCAAAGAGAAGTGGAGGTTGGTGGAGGAAGCGATCGCCGAAATCTACCTCCAAGTCCTAGAGGAAAATCCTGGACCTCCTCCTCTCTGCCATGATTCCGGATGGTATCAGGGTAGAGCTAAACTCATCGCCTGCGAGGACCATGGGTCAGCCCAGCTCTATAGGTTGGCCGTTAGTAAGGTAGGTGAAGTTTGGCCGGGAGCCAAGCTCGAGGCCGTCAACAAGTAAGATATTCCTAGCAGACCGAGGGCTCGAGTTTGGATTCCGGCCAGACCCGCCGAGCCTGAAAGAATTGAGCGGATCTTCAGATCCTGTAATAAGGACCTGCCAAGTCATAATTTGAGGGTAGGAAAGATAGAGGAGCCAGTAGAGAATAGAAGGCAGGTGTTGCTGATCCTCAACGCCGAATCGCTAGCCCCACTGGCGCAAAAGGATTGGATGGTGAGATTCGGGTTTAATGACGCAACCATTCGAATCTACCGCAGCGACGAGCCGAGCTTGGACCTTAGTGAGGAGAGCGACAAGTCCGGCCTGCGCAGCGGTGGTGAAGAAGTGTCGCCAAGCAGCCAATGCTCATCTGACTCGGAGAGGCTATCCGGATTGGGGCCATTATTCTACGAAGAAGACCTCCTCGCCGATGACACCGAGGGTGAGGAGATCGAAGAGGCGGACGTGGATGTCACGATGGTGGAGGTAAAACGGACAGATTCTGATGAAGCTGATCCAGATCAACCTCCACCACTCTAAACTCGCGTCTGCGAACCTTGAGGTCCGCCTGGCTGCCGGTGGACTCGACGTTGCCCTCATCCAGGAACCGTGGATACACGGCAATAAAATCTGCGGACTTGGGATGAAGGGCTTTAAGCTTATTGCCGCACAAAATGCAGGTAAGACTCGAGCTTGCATATTAGCAAGGAACAACTTAAACATCTTCCTACTCCCACAGCTTAGTGACGGCGATCTGGTAGTGGCAAGCATTGAGCTGGACAAAACCAGCTTTTGGGTAGCCTCTGCCTACATGGCCCATGACAAGGACGTACCACCAGATGGGTTTCGGACCTTGGCCGAGGAAGCAGCCTTCAAGGACAAACCACTGGTTGCCTCCTGCGACGCTAATGCCCACAACTTGATGTGGGGGAGTACGGACACGAATGCTAGAGGTGAGTCGTTACTAGACTTCATTCTAGGGAACAAACTTAGTGTCTTGAATTTAGGCTCAGAGCCGACCTTCATAACAAAGAGTAGAGAGGAAGTTTTGGACATAACTCTGGCTTCAGACATGTTTGCCCATAAAATCAAGAGATGGAGAGTACTGAAGGAAAAATCGTATTCTGACCATCGTTATATTGAATTCGAAATAGATCTTAAGACCCCCCAAGTAAGGGAGTTCAGAAATGTTAGAAATACCGACTGGGGGGTTTACAATAATAAATTAAGGACTTTACTGCCGAAGATACCTCCCCGAGACCCCGCCACGCAGGTGGAGCTGGATGGGTTGGTTAATCAGGTTACTAAAGCCATGAATAGTTCTTTGTCAGCCGGGTGCCCGGTTGTTCGATACAGGGGAAAAAGCAAACCACCTTGGTGGTCGAAACAATTATCCTTGTTACGTGAATCTAATAGCTCAATGTTCAACAAGGCCAAAGCCACGAGAGCAGCAGAGGACTGGGAAGCCTACAAGGCTGATCTGAAAATATACAAAAAAGCAGTTAGAACTGCGAAACGTAAATCCTGGCAAAGTTACTGCAAGGGAATTGAGGAAACCACGGAAGCGGCCAGATTAAGAAGAATTCTCGCAAAGTCGCCATGCAACCTTGGCTATCTCAAGGGTCAAGGGAACTCATGGACTACGACGAGCGAGGAATCTTTAGGTCTCCTCCTGGACACACACTTCCCTGGAAACAAGCCGGTGGAACCTAATGACCCCCAGAATGAAGGGGGGCTATCTGATCTGGGAAACCGACTGATTACAAACGAAAAAATTGAATGGGCTATTAAGACTTTTGGTCCTTACAAGTCACCGGGACTTGACGGAATACACCCGGTAGAGCTACAGCAATCACGGGGTACTATCTCTTCGTTCATTGTGGTTATTATAAGAAGCTGCCTTAACATGGGCTACATCCCGCTAGGCTGGAAAGAGACAAAAGTCTCCTTTATACCCAAGACGGGCAGGTCCTCTCATACCAACCCTAAGGACTTCAGACCCATCAGTCTTACGTCTTTCCTTCTCAAAATTTTAGAGAGGATAGTGGATGATTATGTACGGGGCGTGATACCAACAAGTAGGCTCTCCCCAGCGCAGCATGCCTATACGAAAGGCAAATCCACGGAAACCGCCTTGCACTCGCTCGTTGGGTTGGTGGAAAGAAGTTTATTCGACAAAGAGTACGCCCTGGTTGCCTTTGTAGACATAGAAGGCGCCTTCAACAATATTAACGCAAGCGCCATAACGGGTGCCTTAGAAGAGCTTGGAGTTGACAAGAATGTGGCGGTGCTGATCGAGTCTATACTTGTCAGCAGGACGATAACCGCTAAGCTCGGCAACACCACAATAAGCAGAAAGGTCTGTAGAGGCACTCCTCAGGGAGGGGTTCTCTCCCCTCTTCTCTGGAATCTGGCGGTGAACTCTCTGCTGGTGGCACTAGAGAGGGGGGGTTGCCATGTCACAGCATATGCTGACGATCTGGCAATTGCCGTCAAAGGCAAATACCCTAATGGAGATTCTGCGCTCTAACATGGCCACGCTTAGGAACTGGACAGAGAGTAGGGGACTCGGAGTAAACCCCGAGAAAACCGAAGCAATTCTCTTCACAAGGAAACACATTGTCTCCCCGCTAATCTTTTTGGGTGTGGAGATATCCTTGAAGGAGAATGTTAAGTATCTAGGACTCATATTAGACAGGAAACTAACGTGGAGACCTAATATAGAGGAAAGAGTAAGGAAGGCCAACGTTGCATTATACACATCAAAAAAGCGGTCGGAATCAAGTGGGGGTTAACACCTCGTATTACACACTGGCTATACACCTCGGTGGTCAGGCCAATACTCTTATATGGAATACTTGTATGGTGGCCAGCAACTCAAAAGGCAAGTTACCTAAAACTATTGAGTAAGGTCCAAAGAACAGCGTTTCTATGCATTTCGGGTGCCTTAAGGACCACCCCAAATAAGGCGCTGGAGGTGATTACCAATTTACCCGCAATAAACCTGGTGGGAAAATACGCGGCCGCCGATTCAGCGCTCAAACTAAGAAGTATGGTGCTATGGAAGGATCGGCGGTTTGGTCACGCTTCCATACTTCACACTCTGGGTAGTTACAACCAAGAAGTTGACTACTCCGCTCCCAAACCAATCTTCAATAGGCTCTTTAAGACGAGCATCCCGTCAAGAGGAGAATGGCAAACGCCAAGACCATGGAGACGGGGGGAATTGAATTTTTACACAGATGGATCCAAGCTAGACAATAGGGTTGGCTACGGAGTTTTCTCTAAGGAACTAGGATTGGAACTATCCGTCCGAATTCCGGACCACTGCAGTGTCTATCAGGCAGAAGTTTTAGCTATAAAAGAGGTGGCTGTGTACCTTAGTACACATGCCGTAACGAAAACTATGATTAATATTTTCTCGGATAGCCAGGCGGCCATTAAATCAATGAACATGGTAATGTTGAGGTCGAAGGTTGCGCAGGAATGCCTCGCAGCTCTAAACGATATTAGCACCGTGTTCAAGGTCAGCCTCATATGGGTCCCGGGACACAGAGATATTGAAGGAAACTGCAGGGCTGATGAGCTAGCCAGGAAAGGTACGAATCTACCCCTATGTGAAAACAGGGGCACTATTGGGATACCCATGGCAACCTGCAAATTAGAACTTCGAAATAGCATGATCCAAGAGGCCAAACGGTCATGGCTAGAGGAAGGCACATGTAGAACAACCAGGCTGCTTTGGCCGCAAATAGAAAAGAAAAAGACGAAAGAGTTGCTGTGCCTCTCAAGAGAGGACATTGCGACGGTCACGGCTTGTGTAACCGGTCACTGGCTATTTGGCAGGCACTCCTCAAGACTAAGAATTTTCTCCCACGAATATTGCAGAAGTTGCAGAGATGAGGAAGAGGAAGAAACCGTAGAGCACTTCTTCTGCAGCTGCCCAGCTTTGGCCAAGAGGAGAGCAAGCTTTTTAGGCAGGCCCTTCTTTAGCTCTCTTACGGAACTATCACGCGTAGGTATAAAACCGATTCTACGCTTTATAAGAGCCTCAAATTGGTTCTCTGAAGAATAGTCACCGAGGTTCCCGTGTTCTGCAGTGGTACCACAATGGACCTTCAAAAGGTCTAAGTGAGTTGGTAAATTGAACCGACTGCCACATCAACCTAACCTAACCTAACCTAAGGTAATGAAAGGTGGAGTCGACAGTTCTTCTTTTCTTATGTCGATTTCGTTTCTACCGAAAAATGCAACCTTCTCCCTTAACACCCTTTTATTAGCTTCACCTGTATGTTTGTATGTATGTATGTTTGTAACCGACTCCTTTGGACTCGATTTTGACCCACTTTAAACGGACAGATTTAATTCAAACTTTGTACACTTATCAAGAATCAACGACAATATAATAATTTCATAAATTTATCTCATTATCCTGATTAGGATCGCTAGGATTAAATAATTTCCTCACACAGCCTCTGTGTGAGAGCAAGTAAGACAATCACGCTGTCTGCGCATGCGTACCGTCTACTTACTTTCCGGCTCGAGCACTCGAGCATTAGAAAAAATTTTATTTTTAACAATAAAAAAAAAACTAAAAAACACGCTTTTAAAGCATATCAAACTAAAAAGTAAAAAATAATTCTTAATATAAGTTGAAAATAATAATGAACAAAAAATACTAGTATTATTGTGAAAAAGTGTGGGTTGCTCGATAGACGAAAAATATGGCAAAGAGCGCCCCACGCTTTTTCACAATAATACTAATATTTTTTGTTCATTATTATTTTCAACTTATATTAAGAATTATTTTTTACTTTTTAGTTTGATATGCTTTAAAAGCGTGTTTTTTAGTTTTTTTTTTATTGTTAAAAATAAAATTTTTTCTAATGCTCGAGTGCTCGAGCCGGAAAGTAAGTAGACGGTACGCATGCGCAGACAGCGTGATTGTCTTACTTGCTCTCACACAGAGGCTGTGTGAGGAAATTATTTAATCCTAGCGATCCTAATCAGGATAATGAGATAAATTTATGAAATTATTATATTGTCGTTGATTCTTGATAAGTGTACAAAGTTTGAATTAAATCTGTCCGTTTAAAGTGGGTCAAAATCGAGTCCAAAGGAGTCGGTTACAAACATACATACATACAAACATACAGGTGAAGCTAATAAAAGGGTGTTAAGGGAGAAGGTTGCATTTTTCGGTAGAAACGAAATCGACATAAGAAAAGAAGAACTGTCGACTCCACCTTTCATTACCTTAGGTTAGGTTAGGTTAGGTTGATGTGGCAGTCGGTTCAATTTACCAACTCACTTAGACCTTTTGAAGGTCCATTGTGGTACCACTGCAGAACACGGGAACCTCGGTGACTATTCTTCAGAGAACCAATTTGAGGCTCTTATAAAGCGTAGAATCGGTTTTATACCTACGCGTGATAGTTCCGTAAGAGAGCTAAAGAAGGGCCTGCCTAAAAAGCTTGCTCTCCTCTTGGCCAAAGCTGGGCAGCTGCAGAAGAAGTGCTCTACGGTTTCTTCCTCTTCCTCATCTCTGCAACTTCTGCAATATTCGTGGGAGAAAATTCTTAGTCTTGAGGAGTGCCTGCCAAATAGCCAGTGACCGGTTACACAAGCCGTGACCGTCGCAATGTCCTCTCTTGAGAGGCACAGCAACTCTTTCGTCTTTTTCTTTTCTATTTGCGGCCAAAGCAGCCTGGTTGTTCTACATGTGCCTTCCTCTAGCCATGACCGTTTGGCCTCTTGGATCATGCTATTTCGAAGTTCTAATTTGCAGGTTGC
>NW_023465160.1:0-9259 GCF_013731165.1 Rhagoletis pomonella
TGAGAGTTATTGGAAAAGGTGGTGTGGCAACTCCCATGCAAATTGATTTTTCTATGCTGCATATCTCTGGAGGTGTTTATTGCAGAGGACTGGAACTTGGCACCGAGATGTGTATACAAAATTAATTCCATACTCATGGAGAAAAATTTGCGTTATTCGAAAAGGGGACATGGTTCCTCCTGTACAAATTTACTGTTTTATACTGCTTATCTCTAAAGGGGTTCAAGGTAGAGTACTGGGACTTGGTACTGGGGTATGTAAAATCAATTCTAAATTCCTGGAAGAAGATTAGGGTTATAAGAAAAAGGGGCGTGGCACTTCCAATTCAAATTTACTTTTTCTTGCCACATATCCCTGGAAGTGTTTGTGGAAGAATACTGGAACTTGGTATGGAGTTGTGTATGCAAAATGTATCAATTGCTCATGGAAAAAATATGAGTTATTAAAAAAGGAGGCATGTCGCCTCCCATACATACTAAAGAAAAACTTCTTAATACATATCTCTGGAAGGATAGAAAACCTCTCGAAGTATTTTAAATTTGTTATGGAGATTTATTTTATAAGTGCTGTACTGACAGAATAAATTTCATTAAATGGAAAAGAGAGAGCCGGGTTCGGCCTTATAATCTAAAGCTCTCTTGAGGCATTTGCTACAGTAATGAAAAGTGGTATTTTATCCAGGCCAGGTTACTAAATTTGAGTTGGAAATATTAGAACCCGCCGTGGCACCTCCAAGAAGGTTACACGTTCACGCGTCGTATACCTGGAATCATTTTAAGGTAAACTTAGAGGGATTGATATCTTTCGTATGCCTAGCGCGCAGACGAAATTTTATAATTTCATAGTTTTCAACGGCCTAAATACCTTAACTCGCTTAAAAAATAACGAGCTATAACGAAATTTGCACAGAATTAAAATCTAACATCATTCAATTATTTTTCATCTTACTAATATTATAAATGTGAAAGTTTGTATGTTTGGATGTTTGGGAAATCATCACGCGGAAACGACTGAACGGACTTGAATGAAATTTTGTACGCAGATAGCTTAATGGCCAGATTGGTTAATAGGCTGTTCCTTTTTAAGAGTTGCCACCTGTTAAAAAAGTTCAATTTATTTAATATGCGGGAACGACTGAACGGATTTGCATGAAAATTTGCACACATATAGTTTATGACCTAGATTGGAAAATAGGCTAATTTTCTTAAGAGTTGCCGCCTGTTAAAAAATTTTAATTAAATTAATACGCGGAAACGACTGAACGGATTTGCATGAAATTTTGCACACGGATAGCTTACAATCTAGGTTGGAAACTAGGCTTCTTTTTTAAGAGTTGCCACCTGTAAGAAATGTCTAATTTAATTAATACGCGGAAATTGGTGAACTAATTTGCATGAAAGTTTTCACACAGATATCTTATGAGCTTGGTTGGTAGGCTACTTTTTTAAGAGTTGCCACCTGCTAACAAAGTTTAGTTATATTAATACGCGGAAACGTCTTAACGGATTTGCATGAAATTTCGCACAGAGATATCTTATGACCTATGTTGGAAAACAGGCTACCATTTAAAGAGTTGCCACCTAGTAGAAAAGTTTAATTAAATTAATACCCGGAAATGACTGACCTGATTTGCATGAAAGTTTGCACACAGATAGCTTATATCTAGATTGGAAAATAGGGAACTTTTTTAAGCATTGCCACCTGTTTGAAAATGAAATTTTGGTCACCGATGGTTTATGACCTGGGTTAAAAAATAGGCCACATCCTTAACCGGTTTCCCGATCAGAACGAAATTTGGTACACTTACTACGTATTTCGCAAGGATGGTCTTAGACTGAAAGTAATTCCGATAACTCAGGCCCCTCCCATACAAATTGGAATTTTCATATTACATACATATCTCTGGAAGTATTTGTGGGAGAGAACTGGAATGTGGTATAGAGATATGTATGTGAAATCAATGTTGGCATTAGTCGATTGATTTTTTAATCAATTAGTAAATTCGATTAAATTCAATCGGATTACAGTTAATCATGATTAATTTTATTCTGACTGAACAGTTAATCGTAACCGCGATTAAAAAAATTAATTTTTAATCATTAACTCTTAATTTGATCAAATAGGTTTGGTGATTAATTAGTTTATGCTGGAATTTTCCTGAGCAAACAAAACAAGTTAATCCGGTATGGCTAAGTCGGGCTTCCTCATCACTCTAAGCAATTTGGTGTGCATTTTCATTAAGATATATACCAACAAACGTTTGTAAAAGTTCCCAGTTTATGTATTACTAATAACAATAATTATAATTTTTTATATTATGTGCTTTTTATAAACGCAAAACACAAAATAATTACTATAACTGGTGTTTGGTTTCAAACTCGGACAAACCAGACAAATTAATCAGATTTTATTTTTAATTGGATTAACGATTAATGTTTTAAATTAATTAAACGTAATCGGAGCCAGCGATTAACGATTAAAAAAATGTTATCATTAATCGTACAGTTGATTACGACTAATTAATTTTAATCGTCAAACGCGATTAACATTTTAATCGTTAATTTTTAATCGTTAATCAGATTAACAGTTTGCCAACACTGTGTGAAATCATGTTCATATTGACGGAGAAAAATGGACGTTTTTGGAAAAGAGGCGTAGCACCTCTCATACTAACTGAAAGTTTCATATTGCATATCTCTTCAATTGTTTGGTGTAAAGCACTCAAGCTTGGTATGGAAATAGATATGGGTATTTCCATACAGCCGTACGCGACATTCGTACGCTTATAGAGTAAGTAAATCTATCAAAAATAGAAGTTACAGAAAAAAAGATTACGGTTATGTTGCAACCAAAGGGTACTATGTTTGAGAAAAAAATAAGCAGCCTCGAAACTTTGGTGTGGAAAATATCCGTTCAAAACCAGGTGATAACGTACGCGACAAAAAAAGAAGTGGTTTTAAGGCACATATACATATATGCGAAAGTCTGCGAATCATGAGAGTTTTTATTTTCTTTAAAAATTCCTAACCTAAGCTAAATAATGTACCTTTACAATCCTTCCATTTTTTGATAGAAATTATCTCTGGTTAGTTTTTATTAAAAAAATATATAATAACGTACGCGACATAACGTACGCGACAGATTTTTCCCCCATACAATATTTTTACTAGTAACACATACTAAATTAAATTTTTTCAGTTCTTCTCTCCACCGTTTCGCGTTTTCAAAACCTTTTTCCGCCATCTGAATACGAAACTTAAAGTTATAAAGCCGTTTGAATTCATTTGCTTGCATTTTCGGTTTACATTTTCATGGAAACACGCATATATGCGAAAGTCTGCGAATCATTGGAGTTTTTCTTTTCTTTAAAAATTCCTAAACTAAGCTAAATAATGTACCTTTACAATCCTTTCATATTTTAAGAGAAATTATCTCTGGCTAGTTTTATATTAAAAAAAAAAAAAACCAATAACGTACGCGACAATTTTTCTCGTAAGTAATAAAATGTATTTATTGAGAACTCTTCTCGCCACCGTTTCATTGTTTTACAACTATTCTAAATAATTTAAATGGAAAATTTGCAATTAACATTGGTTTTGATGTATTTGATTGAAATTTTCGTACTTACAATAACGTATGCGACAAACTTTAAAGGGTAATACTATATATTTTTACTTTGGTTGGAAAGAAAATTTTACTGTATATCTTTAACTAGAATAATTCTCGCTTAAGAATTGTAATCTGCATTACCTGCGACTGCCAATATACAAATGACATAGACAAACAATGTTTTTGCATAAAGTACGCGACATTAGAATACTATCAGAAGCAAATCAAAAAATTACCGTTATTCGAGCTCTAACTTCTCCTTTTTCTCATTTTTATAGTTAGTTGTTATTGCAAATTTGATTTTAAGATGTAATTGTAATGTTTCAAATCTCTTAATTTAGTTAATAGGAAAGAGAAAATAGTTCATTTCATTAGAGAAAACTGAGTCGAAGAGACATTCAGTTTTACTCTTCCATTTTTGAGTTTTAAAATTCCAATAAGCTGAAATACTTCTATAATATAAAAATTCGAGTATTTTTCTCTTATTAATTCGTCTTAAAAACCCTTTTCAGTTGTTTTTATTTTTTCAGTCCAGGTTGACATTTTCATGGAAACACCCATATGTATGTATGTATGTGAAACTAATACCATACTCATGGAGAAAAATGAGAGTTATTGGAAAAGGTGGTGTGGCAACTCCCATGCAAATTGATTTTTCTATGCTGCATATCTCTGGAGGTGATTATTGCAGAGGACTGGAACTTGGCACCGAGATGTGTTTACAAAATTAATTCCATACTCATGGAGAAAAATTGTCGTTATTCGAAAAGGGGACAGGGTTCCTCCCGTACAAATTTACTGTTTTATACTGCTTATCTCTAAAGGTGTTCAAGGTAGAGTACTGGGACTTGGTACTGGGATATGTAAAATCAATTCTAAATCCATGGAAAAAACTAAAATGAATGTGGTGCAAGCAAATTTTTGGAAAGCGCTCATAGCCGCTTTTAATTTTCCTTTTCAACGTTTAAAAAAATGTTGGGTAGAGTGGTTAGCACATATTTCACTATATCACTGACTCTTGCATAGTATCTAATGTTTTTTTGCTTGCTTTTCACTTTATTGTCATTATACGCTGTGATTTTGCAGAGAGATCAAGCATGGAAAAGGGGGCGTGGCACTTCCAGTACAAATTTACTTTTTCTTGCCACATATCCCTGGAAGTGTTTGTGGAAGAATACTGGAACTTGGTATGGAGTTGTGTATGCAAAATGTATCAATTGCTCATGGAAAAAATGTGAGTTATTAAAAAAGGAGGCATGTCGCCTCCCATACATACTAAAAACTTCTTAATACATATCTCTGGAAAGATAGAAAATCTCTCGAAGTATTTTAAATTTGTTATGGAGATTTATTTTATAAGTGCCCTACTGACAGAATAAATTTCATTAAATGGAAAAGGGAGAGCCGGTTTCGGCCTTATAATCTAAAGCTCTCTTGAGGCATTTGCTACAGTAATGAGAAGTGGTATTTTACCAAGGCCAGGTTACTAAATTTGAGTTGGAAATATTAGAACCCGCCGTGGCACCTCCAAGAAGGTTACACGGTGACAGGTAATAATATCAACGGAAATAAGGTCAATTGACTTTATTTCCCGCCCTTGTGCGAAATAAAGACAATTGACATTATTACCTTTTTACAAACGAAATAAAATCCATTGACATTATTTCTCTTTCAAACATTAAATTTGCTTAGCTTCGCGGCGGCTCGCGTTAGCGCGCCACACCGCGCGCGCCGCGCTCGCGCCCTGCGTACCCCGCGCGACCGGCGCGCACACCACGTCACACTACGCCGCGGCCCAGATAGAGGGTATTAATGAATTCAAGCCCTCGATATTTCACCTTTTTATATTTGTAAGTTATTGGAAGCGGGTATGCCAACTTGGCTCAAACCGTGCCATTTGTCCCTATTTCACTTCAAATGGGATTTAATTTTTCAATTTGGCACAAAATGCCAAAATGGCACTTTTGTAAAAAAAAAATAACATTTCAATACATTTTTGTGAAATCCTTTGCGTGCACTTCTTTTTCTCAACTAAAATTTTCTAATTTATAAAGGCTATGGTTTATCTTATTTTATCATTGCACTTTTGTTTGGAAAATGTAGCTTTATTTTATTGCTAAATGTGAATGATTAAAAGGAATACCACCTTTTTTGGCACTTTTATATTTCTATTTGGCACATTTTGGCACTTTTTTATCCTCAATATGGCACCTCATAACTAAGGATAGTTGGCAGCCCTAATTGAAAGATTTCTACTGTGTTTTGGGGCAACAACTTGTCTGCAGTAAAAAAGCATATCATTTGTGTTTCAAAAGTGTGTGAAAACCAAAAACCAATCAATTGACTTATATGATCTCGGTTCCGATATTAAATAATCAACAATTGTTTATACCAGCATTTTGGCACATTGGCTCGTTGAATGTGCCATCTAATAAATAGTGTCGTCATTCTCCTTAGCTGCTTTTAAATGATGGCGTCACAAATTGCTGGCGGAGACATGAATACAGTGTAAGAAAATTCTTTTTCTATAACTGTTTCCTTATAGAAAGGTTGGTTTCTTTTCCACCTTAGACATTCCGAATTCGTTCAAAATATGCTAATTTAAAACACAGAATTCTTTCAGTGTTCCTCCGGGGTTTTTGGACATGGACTGTTTCTTCAATTTAATAGTGTTCGCTTTATTTTTGTGGAAACGAAACATGTTTTGCAAGTTATGGATCATTTCTACACTCTTTCTTCAAATATTTCTCGTATTCCAACTATGCACAGGCGTTTAGGTTTTCGCATCGTGTTTTTTACATATTCGTAATTTAAATTTTTTCAATAAAATCAATTGGTGATAGTTCATGATTGTGTGTGGATTAATATTACAACACTGATGATTTGGCAATAAACTTTTTCATCTGTTAAAAAACAACATTTACGGGGCTATGTTTATTGTAAGAACAACATTTTTTTCTATGAATCGACATACTTTAAGCATTTTGAATGAGGAAATGGCGTCAATGACTTTATTTCCAAATTTTTGTTGACTTTATTTCGCTTTTGAAAAGGTAATAATGCCAATTGACTTTATTTCGCACCAGGGTGGGAAATAAAGGCAACTGACCTTATTTCCTTTGACCTTATTACCTGTCACCGGTTACACGTTCACGCGTCGTATACCTGGAACCATTTTAAGGTAAACTTAGAGGGATTGATATCTTTCGTATGCCTAGCGCGCAGACGAGATTTTATAATTTAATAGTTTTAAACGGCCTAAATACCTTAACTCGCTTAATAAATAACGAGCTATAACGAAATGGGCACAGAAAAAAAATCTAACATCATTAAATTATTTTTCATATTTGTATAAAAGCGCGGGGTAAAACCCGCGGGTATAAGCTAGTATAAAAATAATTTTATACAAACACTTGTGAACAGCTGATGAAGTCATCACCATTTTAATCGATTTTGGCTATTTCTCTTTTGTTTATTTAATGTTTATTATATTTTTCCATAAAAGCCAAGCTCGTTATATAATAAACAAAACATAAATCCACATTTCAAACTTTGTGCAAAAATTAAAAAAAAATCTGCAAAGCTTAAGCTAGATTTTAAAATTTTCATTTAGATTTTTTAGAATTTTTTTGAGTACGCAGTTTGATACCCCATTAAATTTCAGGGCAAGTTTTAAGTTGCTAAAGAATCGGGTCGTCGGCCGCTGTGGTGTAGTGGTAAGCAGTGCGCGCTTCCACTCCGCAACGCTTGGGTTCAAGCCCTGGTCAAAGCAACATCGCAAAAAAATATAGAAAAAAGGTTTTTTCTTAACAGCGGTCGTCCCTCGGCAGGCAATGGCAAACCTCCGAGTGTATTTCTGCCATGAAAAACAGCTTCTCATAAAAATACAATCGCCGTACGGAGTCGGCGTAAAACTGTAGGTCCTTCCGATTTGTGTGACAACATCAAGGCGCACGCCACAAATCGGAGGAGAAGCTCGGCCAAACACTAACATATGTGTAAGCGCCAATCTATTATTATTATTATTATTATTAAAGAATCGGGTTGATTTTTAATAATTTTTTTTTCTTGTAGATATTTGGTAAGGGGGTCGGTTGTCGAAAATGCTATATTACGTTCTGCTAAAAAGGAGCATAGCATTATTTCAGCTTTTTTGTGTTCATTACATTTTCAATGAAGTCTTAAAAATGAAGTCTTTTTCGAGCGTGCATGTTGCAAGAGATCAGCTCTTCCTGATTTGGTTTTTAATGTGCAACTGCAAACATTACAATAAGCCTCGTAACCTCAAGTATTTACACAACCAGCCTTTGACACGGGATCCTTAGTCCAATAATCCAAAAAAATGCTCGTACCCATGGTACGCATCATATTTAAGTCATCTGTGTCCAAAGAATAAATATCTTTTGAAGCAGCTGCTGCAAAACACAAAGCTTGGAAAGATTTATTAAGAAAATAATTCAAAATCAGTTTTAATTACAAGACCTAGTAACAGAGAAAAATTACTGGGAAGTTAAAAAACGTAATTTTTTACACAAAAAAACGTTCAAACGTCAGCAGGATACAAAAAACGTCCAAATTACGGTAAAAACGTCAACCTGGCATCGCTGGCTGTATCTTTAATAGGCTATGTGCTTGATGTTGCGTGGTCGCGCAGCTACATGTTGTAGTCTGTTCCTTTGAACTTCGGACTAAAACCTGTGGAACTGTAAAACTACAATTTTACTCTCTCAACTGAGAGTAAAAGGAGAACAGATGCCGAAGTGCACGGGAACGCAAAAAGCCCTATTTCCAGTAAAAACGTCACACGGTTTGTTTACATGTCATTGGTACTACACTGATTCGGCTGAAATATCACTAAATAATTATTAAAATCTATACATATTGAAATATTTCGTTGTTTACTTCCATTTTTTAACAAATATAAGGTTCTCTGCTTTCACCGCTTACTGTTTTTGTTTGCACATGTAAATCAGCTGATCGTTTGACACTTTTCATGAACTTACAGGAAAAAAACTCCGGACTAAATCCTATAACTTCTGACTAGGAACAGTTGCTCAGTTACTCTCTCAAATGTGTTCCCACTTACAGGATTTATGTCAGTAGGAACGACTTCCTGTAAGTTCTGACTAAATCCTGTAAACCGGACTGCTATTGGTACAGGCTATTGATGTGTGATGTTGCGTTGTCATGGCAACGAAAGCTGTCGGGTGTTGCTGTGACTTGTTGCGGTGTGCGATTAGGGTTGCCAACATTTTCTAAGAAATGTATAGTACTTTTTAAAAAAGTCTGAAAAAATATAGTACACTTCAAATATATATAGTACTTTTTTTTTAGTAAAAGCAAAAATGCTTTTAAAGTGTACATCTTCTTTGTTATACCCGAGCGCACTTGCGCACAAGGGTATTATAACTTTGTTCACATAACGGTCGTTTGTAACAGGCAAAACGAATCGAGATAGATATAGACAAATGTATACATAAATGATCAGAATGAAAAGAGAAATCGATTAAGCGGTGACTGTCTGTCCGTCCGTCCGTCCGTCCGTCCGTCTGTGCACACGATAACTCGAGTAAAAATTGAGATATCTTAACGAAACTTGGTATGTGCACTTCTTTCGGGCGTAGGACGGATGGTATTGAAAATGGGCGAA
>NW_023465161.1:0-9256 GCF_013731165.1 Rhagoletis pomonella
CACTATGATTATTAAGAATGCTGCCGTAGTTAGACTTCCGACAGAGAAGGTTGCCTTTTTGAGGGAATTTATTCGATGGGTATTGTTGATATGCAGGTCCTTCAAGGCTTCTAGGGAAAGTAGTTCTATGTGGTCATTTTCTAACGGGATTGGCTGTAGTATTGCAGGGATGGTTTCGATTGGCTTTATTTCAATATTGCTGAATGTTTGACTGTTGATTTTAATTGTTGAATTGTAGAATATTATCACGTGCGTTCCGTTTACTTCTTGGGATGTCTCGTCGGCTTCTAGTTTGCCGTTGAACTGGTTTAGCCATATTACTCCTGGTTTTATTTCTTCTAGCGTAGGGACGTGATGGCCGTTGGTTGTCGAACATGTTGAGTTTAAACTATTAATTATCCTAGTTACACATAAATCTTTACTTAAATCTACCAAATGAGTTTCCTTGCAAATGGTTACATCATTATAGCTTTCGCATTTATTTTTTATTCCAAACAGTGTATATTTTCCTTTCAATATTTCATTATACTCAGTTTTTATTACAATATTGTTTATCCTTTTTACAGGTCGTATAATAATTCTTCCAAATGTTTCTTTTAATGTTAGAGGTATTTTTACCATGTATACAATTTTCATATCTTGGCTAAATACATTTACTTTTGACAGTTCTAATGCTTCTTCGGCACTTTTAAATGGTACTTCATCTTCTCTTAATTTACTAATTGACAATTCTACTTCTTCCTTGCTTAACATTACTGAATTTATTATATTATGCTTTGCCCATTGAACGGCATACCTTATATTAATTAGCTCTTCCTTAATTAGCCTGATTCTATTTTGCAAATTTATTAAAATTTCCGTTAGAACATTGTCGTCCTTCCTTATCGTGTTTAACATTTTGTTGACTATATAAGTTATGATATTTATGCGTTTCTCGAATAACTGGTTAATTACTATTTGATTATTGTTGTTCTCATTTAAGCTATTTGAGTTGTTTGTTATTATATTTAAATCTTCATGATCAGGAGATCCGGCTAAGTACTTCCATGCCGTTCCCAATATATCAATTTGGGTGGTTTCATGTTTTAGGATAGGATATAGGAAGTGGTCATTAGGGATTTGGTTGGCTATCTCGTTATAGGTCTCTGTCAAAAATCGTTCGTATTTTGCTAAGTCGATGAGATGAATAAGTCTGAATGTGCCGTCTTGTATTTTCGCTTGTCCATTGTCTATTGTCACCAGTTGCGCTTAATTATAGTCCAAAATTTTAACGTCCGTTAGGGAGGTTGTGATTGTGGCACAAATTATTAGAAGTCCGAAATACGCCTCTAAGGCGTTTTTATCGAGCACTACTAGCTTTTTGCTTGAGGAATTTTTGGACACGCGTCCATCTTCCCCTCTCACAAGCGATGTCAGAGGTTTCGCTAACTTGGCGTAATCTCTGAAAAAGCGTCGATAATAGCCTGATAGACCAAGAAAAGCCCTCAAGTCCTTTAGTGTTTTTGGACATGGAAATTCTTGAATTGCTTTTACTTTAGTGGGATTAATTTTTATGCCTGTTTGTTATACAATGAAAGCTGTCTTCTCAATGTCGGATTCCTTCAGAGGAATCTGATGGAAGCCACTATTTAAATCAAAAACAGAAAAATATGTGTTGTTTCCCAGTTGCGAGATCACCTCGTTGATTTCCGGGATTGGGTATTTATCGGCTATTGTTAGGGTGTTTAATTTCCTATAATCCATTACGAGTCTGTATTTTTTTTGTCCAGACGTGTCTAACTTCTTAGGTACAACCCACACGGGCGAGTTGTAGGGTGAACGGGATGGCCTAATAATTCCATCTTTTAATAGATTTTCTATTTCTTGTTTCCCAAAGTCTCTCATTGCTAGGGGGTAAGGATAATATTTGGTGTATACTGGGGTGTCTGAAGAGGTTCTAATTTCCCCTACTACAGTAGTGGTGTAGGTGAGTTTCTCATCTGGTTCGGTAAATAGGTGCGGATATTTGTTTGTGAGGCGGTCAATATGTCGTTTTTGCGTTTCTGTCATGTGGTCGATCCTTACGTAAATTTTGTTAACCGATGGTGAAGGTTGTTGTTTAATTTTTATTTTTATGCCATTGCCAAATGTGAGGGAGTCGTCGTGGATGTTTATGGTGGCACGAAGCTCTTTAAGACTATCGTTTCCAATTATGCCGTCAAAGGATTTTAGGGTGGGGAGCAAAAATAGTTTTAAATTCGTGTCCTTTCTGCCAAATAGATTAATAACTGTGTGGTGGGTAATTTGTATCTGTCCGGCTATGGAATTAGCAAAAAATGGTTGGTCATTGGGAATTCGTTTTGACACGAGGCAGGGTTGGATGTAATTTTTGCTCGAACCGGTATCGATGAGCATTTTCAGAATTTTTCCGTTCTTCGTTCTGCACTCTACATACGGCAACGAAGAACTGTTCATTCTAAAAGATGAATATCGATATGGTCTTGAACGTCTTGTGATGGATTTTGTTCAGCGTATTCCTGAACTGATTGTCCACCTTCTTCTTTGGCAATTTCTGCTTCCTACTCTTCCGCTGTTGGATACCAATCCTGTTGATCTTGCGGATAATATTGGTCTTGTTGGTCCTGTAAATAGTATTGGTCTTCTTGAGTACCTGCCTCAATGTGGAAGTTCCTCTGTTGCTTCAGAGGCACTTGTGGGGAAAAGTTGGATGGTCTTTTCCCGGCCTGGTTATTAAGTGGTGGCCTATTCATGTAGTTGACCGCTTTTGAATCCAAGGAGCAGTCGACATCCATTGGCTCTGGACGTGGAAGTTGCGTCTTAGCGGGGGGGTTGAGCCGGAGGCCTATAATTTGGGGAATTACGGTAAGTAAGAGTAGGTTGTGGGCGTTGGTGAGCCATAAAATTATGTGGAGGCACGTATGGTCTTGGAATGTACCCCAGTTGTGGGTAGAATTCATTACTTATTTTTCTGGGTGGAAGAGGTGGCCGCAGATCTTGGATTTTCTTAACTTGGCCATTATTATTCAGCGCGTAGTTTGAACGGAAGTTTTAAGCATAAGTGGAGAGCCTGAGGAAGGTCTACCGGTTCTCTCATGCCAAGAAGTCTCGGCAAGTCACAGTTTAGTCCTCGAATAAAGGTGTTGAGGGCTTTGTCCCGGTAGGTCCGTGTAAGCAAATGCATGGATTCTGTACCTACTTCCATACATCCGAGTTTGTTGAGAATAAGTGACAGGTGTGAATACAGCCTTTGGTAAAATTCTTGAATAGTGAGGTTGCCCTGCACTAATGCGGTCATCTGGTACTCTAGAGTTCCCAAATCTCGTTTATCTGCGTACTGGAGGGTAAGGCATCTCGAAATAGCCTTCCAATCCAGCGGTGTATTATAAGATTCGAGGGCAATATCGGCGTTGCCCACGATTTTATTTCGTATAACATTAAGGATGCCATAATATTTTGGCGTTCCTTTTTGTGGCTCGTAGATCTGCAATATTCTATCTACGCCTTTTTTCCAGGAGTTAAACTCTCCCGGATTGCCTGAGAATTCCCGTAGGCATCTCACAACGTCCGGAATTTTGTCTAGTTCCGTTATATTGTTCGCTAGGGTCGAGTCTATGGTCACGTCCGTAATATTTGTAAAATTTGCATTGGGGTTGAGGGCGGCTTGCACTAGGTTTCGTCCTTCTTGTCTTAATATATTAGTCACCACGCCAGTTATTATATTCGTTAGTTGTTCCATATTAATTTCGTTAGGGTTATAGGTAACTGGTTGGGAAGGGGCTGTGGGAGTCGTATTTAGCAATGGGGGTCGGACGAGGTTATTAGGATTTGCCATAACTAATTTTTATTTATTTTATTAATGTGTCCTTATCCTCTGAAGGGTCCCTTTGGTGGTGAATCGCAGAGTTGGACTGTTGTTATGAGCTGGAGGGTCCCCCCGAAGGTGGTGAATCGCAGCTTTAGATTTTTATCAGTTACTAGCCAATGCCCGCTTACTTCGCGGCGCCTAATAAGAGCTTTTCGTTGGCCAATGCAAAAGAGCGTTTAAAAACAAAATTAGTCTGTAAAGTCAAAATTTTTGATTTAAGTTGAAACCACTAAGGTGCAGTATCCTCCTCTCACATAGGCCAATAATAGTAACGCTGTGATACCATATGGAATATCTATCCCTTTTGGTGTCATGAGCTTTACCAATGGTCTTATTTCCACTCGTGAGATCTCTGCCAAGCATGCGTAATCTTTTTGTATGATCTTGCAACTACAACATTGGTGCGATGCGTATGCCAATAAAAGTTCTTATAGAGAAACTCAAGAGCACAGAAGTGAGTTTTCTGTTATAGGAGGGCCTAGAATCCTCGCTGTCATATAGGATGAAAAGTTTTCCGGTACATTGCTAAATGAGTCGTGTGATCTCTTAAGTATCTTTCAAATGGAGCAATTGATATACCTACGGTGATCTTTCCTTGTTAATTCACCACTTTTACAAACTTAACCCCATCCTTCATTTAGACATCTGAAAACTAAATTCGTATAACTTAAACATAGGGCCAAAGTAGACCAACCACGGGGTTTCTATACATTTCGGCTGCAGCGCCATCCATTGGGTTCATTTTCTGTAAAACCATTGCTTACCATAAAATGAATACGTGTTATGAATTTCAACCTTAACTCCTGCGGCACTAATTGGGTAAATTTTTATCAAAAGAATTTTCCATCATACAGGTACATAGCTCACATTTAAAATTTGAACGAAATCGGTTAATAAATACGATTTTTATAAATAACTCTACTCCAGCACCACCTAGCGAGTTTTCTAGTAGCATGTAATATATGTATGTCAGATAACCTCCGACCATCTGACGGAACTCTATTCAGTGGTTTTTGAGTTTATTCCGAACAACGAAAACGGCTATCATTTTATGCAAATAGGTATGTAGATATAGGGCAGTCTATAACGAAACCCGAAAAATCAAAGCTCCATTCTTTGTGCAAAATTTAAAAAAATTCTTCAAAATTTTCACATAAATTTTACCTTTTACTAAAAACTAAAAACAAAGTTACAATATTTCAATGGGATTTAGAAATCTAGGAGAAAATGGTTCCCAATCGAGTGATACTTGTGCGTTTACGTAAATGTATATCGATGCAGTCTTTCCAATAATTACCACTTTTCGCCATAAGTACGGTATTGATAAAAAATGTAGCTGTGTAGAATTTCAGGACGTTAGCGTAAGTAGTTCCAGAGATAAGCTATATGGGAAGTTCAGTTTGTATGGAAGGAAGGAGCCACGCTCCTTTTCCAATGCATTTGCAATATATGCACCAGTGCTAAGTTCAGTTTCCCAGCGTAATTGGTTTTAGAGATATATTGGTTTTTTACGTTTCAGTCTGTATAAGAATTTTAGGAATATCTCGAGCTACATACCGAGTAAATTTTTGGGTCAGAATATTTATTTTCAAGGTGTTGCCAAATATGAACCAAGTCGGTGCAGCCGTTTAGTAGTTTAGTGAAATACATTGTAAAGAGAACTGTATGAAATTGTTAAACGTGACGTCTCAGATTTCTTAATTTTTTGGCAGCAACAACGAAAAGTTTTAATTTTTTTTAGCGAAAAACCTTCCACACAGAAAAAAAAAAGTTTGTGGTTATATCAAGGCGAAATTTTGAGAACGGTCCGTTGCTAACTCTAAATATAAACTACGACACACTGGAAAAAGTTAATACGTTCAAATACCTAGGAATAATGATCGACGATAAACTAAAACAAAAAAAAAATTGATTCTATATTTTCAATTAAAGCTCTAGCAATATGTACATCGGTGAAAACTGCATTTAACTCCATACATTAGCATTTGCGTGATGCGCTTACAAACATACAGACAAACATACCAAAATTTTATATTTGGCTTCTGTTGATCTAATAAACCCTATTAATTTTTCTTTAACATATTCTCAAATACTCTCGTTTGATTCCCATATGGCAACACTTAGTTTATATTATAAATTTAACTGAATTAAAGTTTTCAAACCCGCTTCAAGAATATTTCATTTATTTTACAAATTTTAATGAATACAATTTTTCAGATGGCAAATCCCCTAAAAATATTTTAGCATTAAAATTTCCTAGCCTCTTTAGTTTGATGCCAATATTGCAATATTTAATTTATGCTATCAATTAAATTAAATTAAAGTTTTCAAATAGGTGGCAACCTTCCCCAAAAACATATTCAGCTGTAAGCCTTTGTAAATTTCTTTCTTTTGACAGCCATATTGCAGTATTCACTTTACCGTATCAATTGACCTAAACTGAAATTTTAAACACAGGTGGCAACTCTCTAATTTCTTCTTCTATATTGGAAGCTAAATCTCTAGCGATACAACGGTGAAAACTGCATTCAATTCCATGTTTTCGACTGATGTGCATACAAATATACAGACAGACAGAGATTCAAAAATTCTAAAAATTGTTTATTTGGCTTCTGTAGCTTAAATAAAAACCCACCATATTAATTTTTCTTTAATATCTATAAGGTACAGACATCGACCTGTTACAATTTTATTATATGTATAGATGTAGATATAGATTTCATTTATTTTATCAATTTAATACAATAAAATTTTTCAAACAGGTGGCAGCCATCCCTAAAAATATTTTCGGCAATATAATTTCCTAACCCCTTTCAGTTTGATCCCCATATTGCAATATTTAATTTATCTTATAAATTAAATTAAATGTACATTTTCAAACAGGTGGCAACTCTAAAAAAGTAGTTTTGGCTGTAAGCCTTCTTCAGCCTCTTTCTTTTGACGCCCATATTGCAATATTCATTTTTTCTTATCAATTTACTTAAACTCCAATTTTCAAAAAGGTCGCAGCTATCTAATTTTTTTCTTCCTATATTTTAAGTTAGACCTCTCGCAATACATCGGTGAAAACTGCATTGAAATCCATGCATTCGTTTTCGAGTGATGCGCGAACAAACGTACAGACAGACAGACAGACAAAAATTCTAAAATTGGTTGATTTGGCTTCTGCTGCTCTAATAAAGACCCCACACATTAATTTTTCTTTAATATCTATAATGTACAGACATCGACCTGTTACAATTTTATTATATGTATAGATATAGATATCTAGATGTAGATTTAGATTTCATTTATTTTATCATTTAATTCAATAAAAATTTTCAAACAGGTGGCAGCCCTCCCTAAAAATATTTTCGGCAGTATAATTTCCTAAACCCTTTCAGTTTGATCCCCATATTGCAATATTCAATTTATCTTATAAATTAAATTAAATGTAAAATTTCAAACAGGTGGCAACTCTAAAAAAATATTTCTGGCTGTAAGCCTTCTTCATTCTCTTTCTTTTGACGCCCATATTGCAATATTCATTTTTTCTTATCAATATATTATTTAGGGTAAGTAAACTTCAACAAAGTTTTAATCTGAAATTAATTGATTGCAGTTCGAAAATTTTCTCCTTTTCCTTTTTCACTTCTCACTCTTATATCATAAAATTTTCTTTGAATATTTTCATGTGTAGATTGCGAGAAAAAAAAATTCTTCAAATATCTTGTTAAATTTCTCTTTAAAATTTACTTAAATTATTTTCGTTTGCAAAAGTTTATGATTTTATTAATTTTCTTTTTTCAAATTCCTTAAAATTTTTTACCAATACTTAATTACTAATCGACTTGTTTTAATTCTTACTTCATAGCACCTCCTGGCGACGGGGTAGATGTCCTTTTCGCTGCTCTACTCGGGTACCCTCGATGCGCACGAATGAAAGTGTGCGTTACTATCCTACCGGATTCCAACGCTGATATGTGGTTTGGCACCAGTTAAGTTGCTTGTCCTCCTAACGGTCCTTCGGCTGTTGTTGACAGGCGACTTTTCCTTTTATTTTCACGTTTTTCCCGCACGGCAACACTCGGATTTTACCGCGACGCGGTGGCACTCGGCTGTCCTTACAGGCGACTTTTGCCAATAACGTACTTAAACCGATACGCGAACTTAAACTGGTCCCTGCTCGGGCGCCAGTTAAGTTATTTTATTAAATAACGCATTTTTAAAAAAGTGTGGGGACTCGCGTCCCCACGTCTTTATTAATTGAGTCTAAACTTAGAACTGAATACAATTGGTTTCTTAACATTAAAATAAACCTACTATCGGCCATCAGTCACGTTGCACTTGCATATGCACTATTTCCGAATATTGCCCAATCGTTGTTGTGCCAATTATTATTGCTGTTCGAATAACAAATTGGTTAATGCGGTGTCAGCAATCGTGCGTATTCGCGTGTGGAGTTGCTGACCGTTGGTAGAAGTCAATTCTGCAGAGCTGTTGTAAACTGTTGCGTTAACTTATATGTACTTATACAATATTTATATATGTATTTATAAAGAAAGGATTTTTAGAGCTCTTTCTTTATTTAAGCGCATAACCAGAGGCTGAAGGATAACTTCTAAATATTATTATAAATATGTATGTAAACATAAAATATTTACTGATTGCTCAGGGGATTCGCACAAACGGTAACAATGAAACAATAATATTAAGAGTTCCACAAAATTAGTATACATGGTCATAAACCCATGCATGTACATGCGCACTCTTAAATCATACTTATTTCCCTCAGCTCTTTGCACATCACGCCAAGGAGAGTTGAAGTTTGCGCGCGTCAGGCATGTTGCTAAGTATGAGTATGATAGATACCTCTTGTTTAAGGGTGGATATGACGTTCGGGGGCATCTATATATAAATACGCCACAAGAAAATTTTGCAATCCCTTTTTTGAAGGCACCGTTCGCTCGATTTCTATGAAACATACACCGATTTAAGGGATATAACTTGCTCTAATCCAGAAATGTTAATCCCGATATATGGGGGGGTTTGCATCTGACATATAGAGTAAAATGTGAAAACCACTATATCTCTAAAACGAATTATGCTGGGGAACTGATGCATAGATTGTAAATACCCTACTTACGGTGAAAAATGGTGGGTACTGGTAAAGTGGTCGTGGCACTTCCCATTCAAACTGAAATTCTCTTATCGCTTATCTCTGGAACTGCTTATGCTGACGTCCTGAAATTTTACACAGAAACATATGTTGTCAATACCTGGGTTACGGCGAAAGCTGGTAGATTTTGGAAAAGGGGGGCGTGGCACCGCCTATACAAACTGCAATTCTCATATCGCTTATCTCTGGAACCGCTTATGCTGACGTCCTGACATTTGACACAGCAACATAGG
>NW_023465162.1:0-9255 GCF_013731165.1 Rhagoletis pomonella
GTAAAGCAGCAGAGCGAAATTGAAAAGCATACGCTGAGCATATGCTTCGTGAGATGGATACCGAATGGGAGACACTTGTGCGAGTTAATCGAAGAGAATGAGTGATAAAAGGACCAATGAGTGTTTTTAATAGCTGAACAGATTTTTAGCGCGTACTAAATACTACAACAAATCTCATCTTTAGAGTATTATTTGAATAAAGTATTTTTTAAGACATCAAATATATGTAATTTGAGGCGGTTTATTTACATACATATATTTTCAAGCTCTACCTTAAAGTGAGCTTTTAATATTTCTTAAAAAGAGTTTATTATTGCCTGAAATTTTTCCGAATTTTTTTGTACAGATTTGTATATTTCGGCAGTCATAGAGTGATGTTGTCTAGTAATTTTAATTTAGAATGAGCTCAGCTAAATAAAAAATTTCCAAACGACCCCACTCTGTAACTGTCAAAATGTGCGAATCTGTACCAATGTACAAATCGAGTGAACCTACTTTAAAATAAAATATAAAATACATATGTTTGTATAAATGGCTGTAGAAAAAGCTTTTAGCACCGACATTGATCCTACCGTGCGACAGTAAATTTTACACACAAAAAATCAATATATTCCCGAAACCATAGGCCTCATATAGCGAAATTGCATTTTCAGGGTTTCTCTCCGACGTCAGGGTATGTTAAAGGACTTTGAAAAATACGATGCCATCAGAAAAATTTTCAAAAAATCACTGAGAATGTTGAAAAATAGTATGCTACTTGGATGCCATATGGCGTCATCCTGTTTTGAATACTCACAGATTTAATTGAGCTTATCTGATATTACATATTTTTAAAGTATATTTTAATACGGTATTGTTATTTTTATCCTTAGTAGATGAAAAATTTCAATTTTAAAACTTTACTAAAACATCGATTTTCTTCTGCTTAGAAAGGTTTACATTAAAGTACTATATTTAACCAAATAACCCAAAAAATTAAAAACAAACAAATATGCTATAGTCTCCAAAATAGTGTCAAATATTTCTAAAACTTGTAATTTAATTAAAAAAGTGCTAGTAAACACGTGGTATGTTTTTAAATTTGTATGATGACATATGGCATCAATAATATTTGAAGGAGCTGAAATCCGCACCAGCAAATAACGATATATTTGTACTGATAAATTGCGACTGGTAAATTTTGTTATTATATTAAATATTAAGGATCATTTAATAAAAAAATGGAAAATTTTAAAGCCCGAATCTAAAAAGATGTACCGAAATAGTTAAAGAGAAAATTCTGTAGAATTAAAGTCGATTAAATTTTTTATGTAATGAAAATATCCTTTTGAATTATTGTCCTTGAATATAATTTTTTTTATTTTACGGGATTTTCTTGCTCAATTGGTGCCCACGTTGTTATTCAACATTGCTCTGCATTTTTTTTTAATAATTTTTGGAATAAATCATATCCGTGAAAATACAAGGTTCTTTAAAACAAATCCTTACGTCACGGAAAAAAACTAAAAACGCATTATTATTATATTTGGCCAACAGTTTCGTAAGTATATTGATTTCTTCGTGTGATTCGATTTTTATTTCGTTTTTGTTTTTATCGCATGATGTCATATGAAGAAATATTTTACAGTTTTCCTTCACAAGTTCAAGTTTCGATGCTTTGGACGCATTGGTATATGTTCAAGCTTTGGAGAAAACAAATCGGAAACACATCTGGCATCTGGAAAAGTAAACGTTTTTGAGAATAGTATTTATATGCCAAACCATGTCTTCGTGCTTTTTTGAAAATTTTTAACCGGTAAATACGACCCAAAATTAGGGAAACCAAATTCTTGGCAAAAAACATGCTCTTCATCGTTCCAAAAATTATGCTTAAATAGAGTACTTAAAAATAACTCTGGCATTGAAGGCGCAGTACGCATGGTCTTTAGACTTTCATTTAAGTAGGATTAGAAGCAGCCGTTTCTCATCGGTCTTTCCGTCAGGCGAAAATCCACATCTCCGTGTTTTCTAGTTACCTAATGTGTCAATGGGGCATCATCCTTCGTAACCTAGCTTTATTCCTTCTAACGTTGTTCGCAAGACACTGCATACGTACTTTAATCGCTCGGAGTAGGTTTATTGATATTTTTTTGATATATCAAATTTCCGATAGCGCTGTCTATGTGCCTTTAAAATGTAGCTCTAGCATCCAACTTGACTCCAAGGTATTTAAGGACCGCATTTAAGATAACATCCTGTCTACCAACATTTATAGATGCCCCTCCTCTAACCATTCTGGAGCGTGAAGCATGCTTTGACTCGGGTAATTGAATGCTCTGCTACTTGAATTATATCCCCTAAGTGCTTTGCCACTATGTATTACGAGAGCTGGGTGTTTCTCAATGATATTCGGAATTTGGAGAGCCCTTACTCGACGAAGAAAGACACTCTAGAGATCTCTTATGGTACTCGGCCTTTTTTATGGCGAAGAAACATCGATTTTGAACAAAAATTAGAAAGTTTTCGACTTGGTACTAGTGGCGTGTGCGTCGGATACCGACAAAAAAACTAAGATGACGAACTGTATGAGGTGCATAAGGACATGGACATGACTGGGCGCCTATAAATGCAATGACTAAGTGGTTTGGACATATTTTCCGAATAACGGTGATGCTCCGGTGAAAATATCCTGCGATTCGCCACGATCTAGGTATGGACAACGAAAGCAAAAACGCACACGAACACAATGGAGGGACACAGTGCAGCAGAGCTTTTTGCGATCGGAGTGAACAACTGGCGCAAATTCACAAAGGAGAGAAACAATTTTTGGAGTTTTTTGGTCTCGGCTCAAACTGGCAAACAGTTGTAGTACTACAAAACCAGAAGAAAAAGACAATTTGAACAGTGAGTGGCTTTTTTAAATTCACAAAGGCTTTGGAGCTTAAAGCAGTGCTAAACAACAAACCCCTTGTCTACTGACCGGCGTCCCTTGGGTACCCAATTTGTAATAGTTTTTTCGAGAGATGATTTCCGCATATGAGCAATTCTCAAGAAATGTTTTTTTAGCATCACTGCCTTCCCTCGACAGAAAAAAACCGCTAAAACATTCTTCTTGCATTTATTTCAATCAATGGAGTTCCATAAACAAGGCGAAAAAGTACTAATTTTTTCATTGTCACTCGAAAAAAGCATAATTGCTTTTTTTTATAAACTTTGGGAAGTTTTCATAAAGAATGTTCATATTAGAGGCCATGGACGTTGGTATCGAATTTAACATATCGGTGAAGTTTCAAGAGTGTGCCACGAAAGTAAAAAAATGGCAGCATGCAGAATATATATTTTAGTATATTTTTTTAAGTCTTCATTTAAATAAAATTTCGAAATGGCATCTTGTTTTTTATACATAACTGAAGATAATGCATTGTCTAAGGTAAGTGTGCCACCATTTTCGACCAAAAACACATTTTTAATTAATTATTCTGAAGTTTTGTTTTAAAGACCTTCCGACAAATTTTCTTCTTTAACATTTCATGAAAAAAATTATAATAGCCCTTTCTACCTCAACACCAAATATTTAGAAAGCAAAAGGAAAACCATGAGCATCTGTAACGACTACTTAAAGACGGCATCAAATGTACCGTACATTGACATAGCACATACAAATAAGCAGTCAAAGACAACTAGCTGGCAATGCATAAACAAAGCTTGTCAAAAACAATAATAATTTTACTAAGCGCGAGAGTCGAAGTATTTCAATTGTATGTAGGAAATATTTCAAATACTTTCGAACGCTCGAAAGGATATGCAACTAAATATACGAAAACAAAAGCGACAAGGAAGCTAGTAATTATCAAAAAAGGATATAAGGATATGGGAAGGTTGGTGGGTTGCGATGAAGGCTAAGGCATGAATTGGAAAAACTTCAAGATATCGCAGCTGTCTACAGATTATACACAAACCAAGCATCATAGAGCGCGAAAATATTTTCCAATCCACAATCGAAAACGTAAATTTCTACAACTGCCAGTAGCATACATAAAGGCGCCTTAGCAGTACACTTCAATGCCATACACTGACGATAGTTTTCACTAATAAACCACATTTGGCATTCAACAAATTTTTGTTATTGTTATCCTCTCCGCTGTTGTCATTTTCCATTACTTCACCGCTTTGGCGAATGTATTCGAAATGCGAGCGACAACAAATGAAAGCAGCATTTTGGGCGCATATTGAAATAACAAGTGCGTTTCAATTAATCGCACCTTTTTCGTAGAAACAACAACGTAGGACATATGCCCTCACACAAGTATACGGCACACACATTCATTAGTTTAATAGTGGGTATGCGAAAATATTTGAATTTATAGTTGAATAGCGCATTCACGCCAAAGGATATGCAGCAATAAGTTGCTTAGAGGCTCTGGCTGTCCAAACGATTTCGAGTGCCTTGCTTCAAGTATTCGTGTGTATTTTCCTTTAAAACTATCAAATACAGCACATCTGTGGAATGTTTTTCATGTACGAATAAGTATGTAGTTTTGTTATTTCATAGACACACACACACACACACACCAAAGTATTTGATGCATGCCTGCGCAGGCATCGTGTGCAAGGACTTGTCTATTATTATAGCCTTCAGATGGCAGAAGTACTTTGAATTTGATTGCAAGTCGCGCACATGTGTGCGCCTGCATGCCTTTTCATATATTTTGCTCTTAATTAAGGATAAACATACTCAGACAATGGTTTTCGCGTTTGATTTCTTTTCAAATTCAATTAAAATGATGCGAACCGAGATTTGTTTATAGTATATACATAGGTAAATGAAGAGATTGGTCAGAAGGTGCGGGATTAATTCCTATTGGTTTTGTGCAAATATTCCTGACTAGTGTGGTACTTAAATGTAGTTTAATTCCATAGATAAGGGCCTGTAGGAGTCCTAGCACCAAGTTTCCTAATAAAAAGGACCGCTTCAGTTCATCTTTTTATGTTGCAAATATCTCTAAACACGCGGCAGCGGCAACTGTTTACTTTTGTGTGCGTTTAAGAGTTTTTCATTTGCTTTCCGTATACCCCGTAAAGTCTCCGAACTTTCAGGTACATCGAATGTTATCCAGGGTAGTGGTTTTACCATCGAGAAGCTCCTAAAATGAGTAAATTTGTTTACAGAAAGAGCCTGCAAAAACATTGTTGCGGTCAGGCGATAATGAAGGCCTTAAGTGCCGTTTTTTTAAGAGGCTTTTAAAAATTTATTAACCTTCAAACACATTTTTTCAGAACAAAATTTGTGTTTAAAGGGCAGATAAATTTTAAAACCTACTTGAGAAAACGGACCTAAATTACTTCATTAAAAATGTTTCATTTTATTTTTCAATTTAATAACTCATGTTCAAATCTAATCCCCAATACTGGGAAAATATTTTCAGCACTATCTAGTGAAAACTATTCCGATATTACTACTCCCCAAATTTGCGTGCAATCTGTAACCGTGTAGTACTTATCAACATGGCTTTCGTAAAGGGCACAGCAATACTACATCAATTTACGCCATAAACACTCAGGCAACTCGCGGCCTTTACCGAAATTCTTCTGCTAGGGAAGCCGGCATAGCAACTCTACATCACTTTACGCCATAAATGCTCGGGCAACTCGAGGCCTCAAACGAAATTCCCCCTACCCAAGTAGCGTTGACCTTGTTTAAGACCACTGATACCGTTTGCGATTCCACGCTATTAGTGAACATAAAGACTTCCTCTCTTTCACCGGCCCTAAAAATTGTTGGACGACGATTTCGTTAAGTGGTTTACTTCTTTAATAGTTCTTCTTTAATAAAATTAAACACAGACGAACCAGAGCACAAAGCTTTTTGCCCGAGCACGAGCAAATCGGTGCCCCTCTCCTTTCCTCGCCACGCTCTCTCCTACAAACGTCGAGTTGCGGCAACAAAAATCGAAGTATTTAAATGAGCACTAAGTAACCGGTTTTTCACTGCATCTGCAATACCTGGTCGAAAGTGGTCAAGCTACACTTAAGCATCCAAGTCGATGTCACACCAATGCCGATGGTTGATAACCCGCGCACATAGCCTCAGTTTTCAATGAAATACAGAGCCACATAAGGATCCTCAAATTGCTCGCTTGGACAACATACCAGATGAGTTGCCGACCTGTAAAGTGAACAAAGATGCAGACCTGTTAAAGCACCGCAATTAGGGCAGCGAGGGGATGCTTTCTGATAGCGCTTGAACACCACCTACATAGCAGGGTCTCCATTCTCCCAGTAAGGGACCACAATTTTAGACTCAGCAAGCAATTCCTGTCAAGCTGCCACTGCACGGAACACCCAAGCACATACTTTCTAGAGCAGAGGTACCTCTAAAGCACATCGAAAAGCAGCTTTACGAACTCACGGACGAAACCCAGACCTATATCACCCAACCCCTGAGCAAGTCATTCGTGCTAAAAGCGACATTCACCGAAAGACAATAAACATCTTCGTCAACTCTCACCATGTGAATACCGTCATCGGAGCTCAACCACCACCCTTCGTAAAGCTTCAGCGGACGTGAAATATCGTCGTATCTCCAGTTCAACTAAAGTCTGGCTACCGCAGAGGGCTGAACTGCTACTTATACAGACTCTATACAGATGTATGTGGTATACGTCATAGAATACTTTTTCGCTTACTACCTTCAACTCGCTCATCTAAAGCCCTTTCAATTTTGGTTTTGGGTAAGTCGTCAAATCTGTCACCAATCTGCCCGCAAAGTAACTCGTCATGCCATCGAAACAAAATCACACCCCTATCCACTCCCAACATGTTTCCTTTAATGAAACTGAGCTGCCACCAGCAACAAGCTACAGCACCCATATACCGGCTCACCTGGCACTGCAAGCGTAATCCAACCCAGGAGACCACCTTTTTGTGTTTTTGTGGGCCTTACACTTAAAGATTCAGATTTGGAATTGTTAAAGGGATTTTCTAAATGCTGGCTAAGCGAGGTCCGATGGTAGAAGGGCTTATGCTCCAGCTTGTTGCAGAAATTTTGGAAATTTAGCGGCATTTTGCTGATTGCTCACGCAGTTAGAAACGAAATTGATTTAGAAAGTCTGCTGAAGCTGTGCGTGAATGTATACGACCAGAATAAATTTGCTAGGCAAGCATGTCTTTGTGGGTCCGGCAGAAGGTAAGAAGTTTTTCAATAATATTCTTTCTTCATTTTTTCAGCAACCAGAAGTCTGTATGCAGTATGCCAGAGCTTTTCGTTGATTTCTTTTAACAAATGTAACTCAGTCATTGTTTATAAATTTTGCGTCCAAGAAAAATGTAAAAAGGTTAAGCAGAAAGTAATCTTAAAAGTCTCAAGGTCGCAAAAAGTTGACCGCTGCGGATCACACCTTGATTCAGGCAATGGAACTGAACCGATTTTTTTTCTTAATGGTGTAAAAAAGGATCGCGCTCTACACCTTTTCCAACAGTGTTTCAGAAAAACTCAAATGTATTTCAGAAAACCTCAAATGTATTTCAGAAAAGGGCAAATGTATGTCAGAGAAACTCATATGTATTTATTTCAGAAAATACCAGATGTATTGCAGAAAAAGCCAAATGAAATTCAGAAAACACAATTGTATTTCAGTAAAGCTCAAATGATTTTCAGAAAAACACAAATGTATTTCGGAAAATCACAAATGAATTTCAGAAAAGAACAACTGTATTCTAAAAATATTTTTCTCGATTTTTTAGCAACTTTAAGCTTGCGTTTGTGATACTATAATTTAACGACTACAAATTAAAAAAAAATATATATATTAAATGTTTCAAAATTTGCATGTAAATTTATTGAATTTTCCTATGTGTTGCACAAAGTTTAGAAATAATATTTTTATGTTTTTTGTTTTAGTATGCACGATATTAAAAAAAAATAGTGGAAAAAATAAAAATTTGTGCATATATTGTGAAAAATTTGCTGTGCCAATACTTTTTGCCGTGAGTGTAGGTAGCATTAATCTGACTCTTTGGTATTCGATAAAGCCGCACCAGGTATAATTTAAAGACAATTTCCTTTGCAGTAAAGGTACTGCCTGAAATGATTAAATTGGAATATTAGAAATTCCTTGGGAAATTTTCTCTAGTTCATTGGAATGCTTTTAAATTAAATGAGCAAAGCTAAATAAATGATTCTAAAAATCAATTTAAAAAATATAAAACACCTTTCAACTTTTCTAGCAATAAATACTTGAATTTTTATTTACTTCAAAAATACCTAGGCTTCAAATTTCTTTCTCCTCAACTGAGAAGTTGTATATACTGCCAATTTCTCGATTCAATAACTTACCTTCTCCCGCCAGTCTCCGCTCGCCTAGGCATTGCCTCCAACCATCGCCACAGCAAAATCAAACTTGCAAATTACCTTAGCTTATTTGGTCATATTTCACCGAGACCAGCAACGCTGCTAACAATTCACCAAGAATTGCAAAGAAATTGCCTAGAAACCGAATTGGCAAAATACAATAAATAAATAAGTAAATAAATGCGAGTAGAGTCCGTCGTACCAACAAAAAATACTTGGCATTTCATTTCGATATTTCAGACACGAACTGGCGCGCCGCCGACGAAAGCGCCAAAGATTAATTAACTTATGTCAAAGTAATTTTCAACGTTCGTTAGCATCGATGCTTAATAACGAAGGTGCTGGTATTCGGTGGGGGGCGGGCGGTGGCTGGTGGAGCAGAAATGTTTGAACTGCAAAGCGTATGGACTTAAGTAAGGGTATGCCACATCCTGTCTTAGCAACAAACTCGCTTCGAGTGACTTTCTGTGGCGTCCATTGCGTCGAAGACAAACGAAATTGATTGTCAGTCATTCAAAGACATTTTTCTAGCTGCCCCAACCTCCCCTCGACCGTCTTGGCAACAACGTCGAACCGCCCAAAGCGCTTTTGCCCTGAGCTGTTTGGTAATTTGGGGATTTAATGTTCGTTGTTGTTTTACAGACATATTTGTGGTAAATTTTTCTTGTTTGTACTACATCTTCTTTGACTACTTCGAAGGTCAATATCTGTGTCTTCGACTGCATGCTGTCCTCTCCTCAATGACTTCCGTGCTGACTTGTGTGCGGGGTTGGAGGCCGACTGAGAGTTGGGCGTTGCTTTAAGCTTTGGTTTTAGTTTTTATTTGGTGGTTGGCGACTGTGTGGTTGTCGGTAGTCAATAAGTAAATAAATGAATGTAATTACAAGCTAAATAAACACCAACACGATTAATGGACAACATTTTTT
>NW_023465163.1:0-9255 GCF_013731165.1 Rhagoletis pomonella
GTTGTTTACATTGCATTGATATCGACTTTGTGTGACTTTGTGTGCATACCGTTTTTCACATTTATTTGCCCGTCTGTCGGAAATTGCCTGTTTGTGGTACTCAGCGCCTTTGTCGGCCGGTCCATCCATCCATCCATCCATCCATCCACCCAGCTATTCGTCTGTCCTTCGTCTCATTTATCTGTGTAAGTTCACTAAATTCGATTTGATTGTCAACTGAATTTTTGATTTAATGTTTGTCTGCTGCAACTATTTGTTTGTTTGTTTGTGCGTCTGTCGGTGCATATGTTGTAATTGTTGCTGTTTTGGGCTTGTCATGATTTTGTTGTTGCCGCTGCTGTTGCTGTTAACATTGCTTTGGTGTCATTGTCAGCTATCACTGCATCAGCTTAGCTTCTAAATGTGTAAGGACATGTTGCTTGCTGTTCGTTCGTTTGCTTGCTTGTCAGTCCTGTCTATGTGCGTTGGTTTGCCCTTTTACACGTTCATCGGTGTGCAGTTGACTGGTAATTCGATATTAATCGTCGCTGGTACAAACATGGTGTCCGCTTTCGTTTAGGTTTTTTTTGTGATTTCCCTGCTTCAATTGCATTTTGATAATTAAAATCGAATTGGCATTTAACCGCGATTGTCACGCTTCGTTTTTTTTTTTTTTGTATCTCGTTTCCCCGTCTCTCGCTTGCAGTTCAATCTCTGCACGAAGTGGTTTAGCTTGTTATTGTAATTGGATTGCTTAGAATCTAAAAGTGTTTGGTTTTAGAAGAAAATTTCCTTTGCATCTCGATTTCAGAGCTATAAAATTTTTTAAACTAAAATATTTAGTCTGCAAGCTACTTAAAATGAATTTTGCCTTGTTCATATTGAGAACTACATACATACGTATGTAACAGAGTACCCGATGTCGCACATATGTACATATGTATATATACGCCTATAGCACAGAAGGATTCTACATGTAATTCTAAGCAAATTTGCCGAAGAAACCATGGGTCTAAAATCCATTTGGAGTTGGCCAAATTGCGAATACAGGTTTCTTGGCATTTTGCTGTAGTGTCGTAAATTAAATTTTGTATAAAAATATGCTATAAGGAGTTTTTTGGTATGAGGAAGCCATTTCTATATTTATCTTTTTCTTAAAACTTCCACCAAAGGGCGCAACAGTGAAATTTTGCACATTTTCTTTGAAACTGTTGAGTAGTTTTTCAATAGTTCTAGAGTTCCCGAAAATGGAAAAAGTTCTGCAAAATTCCCCAAAAGAAAATTAAACCTATGTATTTGTTTTATGTTGCTTTTCAATAGTTCTAGAGGTCCTGAAAAGGAAAAAAAAGTTCTGAAAATTTTTTTTGCCTCTATAGATCAAAGCTCGCAAGAGAGGATCGTGAGAAGAACTGTTCAAATAATATTGTCTAAAAAGTTAAAGTGACGAATAAGGTGCTTTATCCTTCTCGAAAGAAGCTACCAGATTTGCTGTGAACTCAAAAGGTTGGTTTTCATAAGGTCAAAATCACTGACATCAAAAACTGCCTTCATCTGATTCATTTGGTGTCAAATGCATTCTCATTAAATTTTAAAAACTGACCAAATGTCGATACCGCAGTGCATGTCAAAGACTGTCGTCAAATTTCGGTGTCATATGATTGACATTCCGTTGTCATTACCGATGTCAAATGTGAAGTTAAATTTTTACGAAAAGATTAGAATTCCGACCTTTTAGCTATAGACAAACTAAAAATGTAAAGGGATAGAACTCTTCATGTTGATTTCAACCTTACCAAAATTATTTAGCGCATGTAAATAATTGAGAAGATATAGGAGGTTAAGTTAAATTTTTCGATATTTTTAAATATCAATATCTTATGAATTACGTTACCGATTAAACAACTAATGATGTCAAAATAAAGATGATTAGTTTATATTTGAGTTGATGTACATAATTTTTCCAATATTTTATTTTTTAAGTCAAAAATACTAAAAAACAAAAAAAAAAAAATAATTTCATTCATTTCATTTTTTGCAATCATTAGTTCATTTCGCTTGAGGAGTCATAATGCCCATACCGGCTGTACCGATTTGTTTGAAATTTCGGACACAGACTCTCCAAGCATGGTTATAGGCTAAAACAAAACCGATATCTAAAGGGGGCGTGGAACCTCCCATACAAACCGAATTTTTCATAGTGCATACCTCTGGAAGTATTTGTGGTAGAGTCCTGGAACTTGGTATAGATATATGTATATGAAGTCAATCTCAAGCTCATGGAAAAATATGGGTTTATTGGAAAATGCGGCGTGGCACCGTAGAACTTGGAATAGAGGTAAATGAAATCAATCCAAAACCTATGAAAAATGGGGGTATATGAAAACGATCTCGTAGCCATTGAAAAGAGCTAGCGGTATAAACCATATAAACTAAAATTCTGGTGACGCATAGACACCTCTGGAAGCGTTTGCCTAGAATATTGAGATAAGGTATTTTTCCAATGGAAATATATACAGAAAAACGGGCGCGACACCTTCTTAACCACCATTTTAAGCTAAACCTTGAGGGATTACATTCTTGCCAAGACCAACAGGCATAAGCTGAAATCGCGTCGCAAGTTTTACGATCGGCTTGGGTAAGGTTTAACCACTTAACCCACCTTTGTTTTCGCCGCTACTGAATTCTATAAACTGTCAGTTTTCACACAATTTAAAATGTACATGTGTATTTAAAAATGTCATGAAAATTGTGTTGCTAGTTTCATGTTGCCAACATGTTGCCAGCTTTTTTACAGCGTGAACAGAATACTACTTTGCTGAGGTAATATTGTGGAATTTCACACTTATTTCACAGAAAGAAATTTTATATGCAATTTGGCAGCTTTTTCACGTGAAACAGGAACAGAATACTATGCTTAAGCGGCGAGGGCCGTTGTCACTTGGCTATCATTTTATATGACCGTGCGCAGTGATATATGACAACAAACGCAAATGACACCAGATGACAACCCGTTTTCATTATTTTGACAACATTTGATGTCAAATATGACCTAATGAAAACCAGGCTTGTTACTCTTACCACGAAGATAACTGATAAGCGTTAAATTCAGTGAAAATTTGTTGTGACAGGAGCTAAAAAAGATATATATTTGCTTACCAAGCGATTACTTTTGCTACTTTTATGACTTTTTCTTCCAAAAATGTCTTTGATATTCAAAAAAATGGCAAAACTTGCCTACAAAATCTTTTAAAGTAGTTGGTAAGGTAATTGGCTACATGAGGAAGCGAAAAGATTGCCAAACTCTACAAAAAATATTTTTCTTAAATTTCATAATAGTTCTTTTTGCCAGACAAATTCTTTCAAACGAAACACAAAAGACTTGCAGAATATTTTCTATTTATCACAAAACAATTTCGATTATACTCGAAAGGAAGCCCACCAAGGGCCAGCAATATGCTTGTCAAAACGATGCTCAGTTGCAATAGTTGCTGCAAAAAAAAAAAATAATAGATGAAATACCTAAAAATAATGCCAACGTTGCTAGTTATTTGGCAAGAAATGTGGGTGTTTAACCAATGATGGCGAACAATGACGTTGGCGATTGCGATGGTCGATTGGCTATGGGCGATGACTTTGCTGTAACGTGTATACATACATACATATATGTATGTATATTTTACCTGCCAGTGTTTTTCTATGTAGCTGCTGTTGAGAAAGTTCTATGACGGCGAGGACGGGCAAGCTGACGATAACGGTTTGGTTGGAAGTTTCATTTGAAGATGATTGCTGCCAACTTGATTCAGCGTGTGATGGCTACTACAACTTGAGTATTGAAGAAATAGTACTTTAACTAAAAACATTTTGCTACAAATGATTTGGGTGGAAAGTATATCCAAAGTGTAGAAAAAACATTTCTTAAACTTTAGTGGAAGCTTATCACTGTGTTGGCTTGTTCTTCTTTGAGCGCAAAATAATGCCGCAGGTGATTTTTCAAAAAGCTAACGAAATGAGTTGTTCTTATGTAGCACAGAAGTGTGGGTAATACTCGTATCTATGTACCATCGGCTGGTTGGAGGTAAAAAATGAATGCTGTAGAGTTGTAACAGATAGATGACATAGATATATGTCGTCAGGTGCTTGTAACTGCCATGAGTTTGATTGGCTCATAGCGGCCAAAAGGGGAGTTTTTTTTTTATCTTGCACAGTGGGGGTGGAGGCTTCTGTAGCAAGTTTACGTACTCGCTTGATGCTAAAAATGCGTGTTTTATTCTGTCATGTTTCAGCAGCTCCTTTGTTCTTTCTCTAGCTACTTGCTGTACTTTAAATTATTCTGCCTCTAGCGTTGAAACATCAACATCGTCTAAGGAATGTTTTTGATATTTTTTTATTAAGAGTACTGTCGTTAAATAAATGTTGCCAGGGCCTAATGTAGCGAGGCCAAAGGTTAATATACCGAAAAAAATTGTTTCAACATTTTTTATTCAATAATTTGTATGCTAGTAACAAATGCCTCAGATTTTCGGCAAACTCTTCAATTATTTTCTTCCCAATTATTTCACGGTTTTAGTTAGTCCAGAAAGTTTCTCTCTCCTTAAGGTCGCTCTTCTGGGTATATACCAATATACTCAATTCCGACCCTTGCGTCTCCGTTCGCGCACTCTGGGTAATATGAGTTTAAGGGCGCACTAAAGTCAGCAGCTTCTCGTCATCTTTAAATTCAACTATGTTGTCTTGGAGCAAGCGGCTCGCTTCATAAATAAGCATCTTCAAAAATTCTCCGAACTGTGAGTTGTGCACTGGGTTTGGGACCCGTAAGGAAAAAAACCGATCCAATGGAAAATCCCAAAACAGCCCCGGATAATTTCTCCCCAAACTTTGACGACGCATCACACGAAACAAGGACTATGAGTACGGTGACCATCCGTCCTTTATTTTAAAGCCCTGTCCTTTATATTTTTTTTTTCAAAATAAAGGACGCCTTTTGTCCTTTATTTCTTAAACTGTCCTTTAAATCAGCTCTGCATTTTTCAGAGAAAAATTTTTAAACACAGAATATGAAAACTAAAAATGTCCCTTATAAAATATGAAAACCTTCGCCAGTTCGTTTCGCACTCCTTTTAAGGGTTTTTATTTAATAGGTAATCTTTTCACAATCTATAGAGCACAGGGAAAGTTGTGCCCAGGATCGTGTTGCACGCTGAATTTCCACTTCCACTGAAAGAGAACAATAAACCCCCTGCTGCACAGTGGTTCAAAACTGGCATTTGGTGGTCGTAATTCACTGGAGCCTTCATTTTTTTCACTTAATTTGATCATTTTGTTATGAAAGCTTATAATATTTGCAAGAGACCAGTTGAGCCTAATATGTAAATTTTTACTTGATTATATTAATTTTTTTCTGTGCAAAATGCAGAGAAGTGGAAATTTTGAAGAAAATGTATTCTCCTTTTCCAGTTAATAAATGTTACATAACAAAGACTAATCGAAAACAATTGTATAATTCCCCAAAACGAAAATATTACAAAAAAAAAATGTTTGAAATGTTATAAAAAATTTTCACCGAAATTAATTACTTTTTTTTTGGTTTTTAGTAAAAATTGGTTCAAAAATGAAGACTACGGTGAATTATGAACATTAAATTCCAATTTTGAACCATTGCGTGCCGGTTTCGGCGTGCAGTATGAATTATGGTAAACGCATTTTGGCAGCAAAGGATGGCGAAGTCCTTGAAAAGGACTTTGGCTTAATTTTTCGGAATCGGTTAATTAACTGGTAAATATTTTCCTAAATCAATTTGAAAGAAAAATGTCCTTTATTTTACGTTGGTTAATATGGTCACCGTAACTATGAGAATAGCGACACAGATGGCGCGTTTGACGAAGAAGAACGTTGAGCTTGTTTCAATGTATCAACGCAGAAAAACGCAGAGCTAATGTGGAAATGGACATCGAAACTTAGTTGCGAACTCGGTTACGCACACGCACACACATTTGCAGTGAGGCAAGCCTCTGAGTTGTTCTTTTTGCACATTCCACTAGCCAGCGTGCTTTTATATCCCGAAAAGTGGCACCTAACTTCGCTGCCCGGCTCATTACCGTTGTAAGATGATTATCCCGCTCCAATTTTGAGGAAATTTTTTAGTCTCCATTGAGCATCTAGTCTTCGACCCCATTGCGACACGCAATTATCGACTCCAATCGGGACCAAAATTTATATGTTGGCAAAAAAATTAATTCAAATTTTTTGAGTCTCTGTAGAGGAATTATTTTTAAGGACCACCCTAATGTAGATGCGTGCATAAAATCACGAATGTGAAAAGTTGCAATTGGAGTTGAAAAATTGCATCCATTGTTGAGGTTACAAAGTTTTTCGTACTATTTACATACATACATACATACATATGTACGTATGTTGTATGTAAATTCGCACACGAATACACGACTTTCATATCCTTGTAGGTACATGTATTTGCAAATATGTATTTGGGTATACTTGCCGCAAATATTTGCTGAGTAATTTTTTTTTCTCATTCATGTTTAAAAATGTGTATTGCGAAATCGTTTATCATAGTTCATTGTGTTGGGTTTTTTTTGTGTATTCCTGGTTGTCTTTTTTGCGTTTACTTATTGTTTTATGTTCCATCAGTTGTCTGCGCTGATATTTTTAATTATGGCAGTTGTATACCTCGCTTACATTTGAATATGCGTATTGGTTTGTTTGAAGTAAAAAGGTTTTATACTTTATACCTCTTATGTACCATATTCAAAAATTGTATGCCCAAAAAAATCCTCAATAAAACCAGAGCTTTTATTCGACTGCAATCCACAACTGTTGCCGTTACTGTTACATTTAATTTAATTAAATTTGCATAAAGTTAGCGAAACAAAATGTCGCACATACCCATGAATTCGCCGTTAATTAGTTGTGGAACAAATAATTTTGTCGTTCTTGTATTTTTTTTTAGATATAAGGTGTTTTGCTTCCCTCCAACTCAAAGATAAAGGACTAGGCGTTATATCCGAGTTTGCCGTTTTTTTGCCGTTCCAAGATGAGCTCTTACTTAAAAAAAAATAATGTTTTTAAACAATTTTTTTTTATAAACAAAAAAATTTGTTTTGCCATTTTTTTCAATATTCAATAGCTTTTAGAAGAAAAGAATAATAATAAAATAGAAAAGCAAAACCGGTTGCTTTTTGTACCCTTTTGAAATCTAAACAAACAATAATCACCATAGTTAAAACTCAAAAATTAAAAAGCATCCTTATCAAGTTCAGCAAAGAGTTCAAGATCCATAGAAAATTGCTATATAATTTTTATCACCCTTTCGCCATCTGCATAATCCCCAAATAACAATTACATACCTATTACTTGAGTAAATAATAAGTGGACCAAATTTTTGGCCTCTTTGAATAAAAAATATTAAAAAAAAGAATGAAAATTTCATAAATTGTTTTTAAACAAGCCATATGTATATAAAATTATGCAACAAAAAAATGTATTGCTTTTTAATTAAATATTAAACCACATTTCCAAGTCGCAAAATTTTTGTTTTTAAATAAGGTAGTTTAAACAAAAAGAAAAATTAAACAACAAAATCAAAAATGCAATTCTGCAACAGAAATATATATTTTTTATTATTTTTAACTAATTTTTAAGCCGCTTTCCAAGTGCTTAAAATTGCTTTAAAAATAAGGTAGTTAAAAAATAAATAAAATGACAAAATCAAAAATGGTTTTAGTTCATAAAACGAGGCAAACGGCAAATTATGCAACTAAAGAATTAATTGTGTTTTATTTCTTTTAATTAGTTTTTAAGCCGCTTCCAAGTCCCTAAAATTATTTAAAAAATAAGGCTGTTTAAACAAAAAAAAAATTAAACAGCGAAATCAAAAATGGTTTTATTTCACAAAACGAGGCAAACGGCAAATTGTGCAAGAAAAAAATAGTTGTTTTTATTATTTTTAAACAAATTTTAAACCGATTTCCAAGTAAAATTGGAACTTTTTTAAATTTATATTTCATGAGAGCAACTAGAAAATGCTCAAACTTTCTTAAAATACTCTGTAGATAGTATTTATTTAAGAGGTTTATAAATTTTATATTTTTTTAAAGACAACTATTTTAATATTAGCTATTTAATATACATATTTGCCTAAATATATGTATATTCAACCACATCAGTGAATAGTCTTTTCGCTGGAGGCAGCTATGTATGCAGCACTATCCGCCGTTGCTCATAAAGTCCACCACAAGTTCCAAATCATTATACACCCGCACATTCAAGCTAGCGAATATTATCATGCTGTACACAAAAGAAAAAAGCTCCTACACTCACAAATATAGATATTACTCTTGGTTCTGCAAGGACTTTACCAAATCCAGCATTACATTCCATTCCATTTCATTTCAACAGTTCCATTCATTATGCCAGCCACGATATTTTCTTCATTATTTATTTTCTTCTTTTGTTGCCAGTCAAAATCGGTTTAATGTTATTGCATTTGTTGTTTTGATCCGCGCCCGCAACGCCAACAAACTTTTCTGTGCGATTTCTAGTGCTTACAAATGCCTAGAAGAACGCATACTTTTAGAAGAAGAAAAAGGCTAAAGAAAAAATGATCAAAGTTGACAGATAAAAAAAAAAAAATAATAATGCAGGTCTTCTACCGCTGCCAACACCGCTATGCCAACAACCTATTTACCCACTCTCTTCGCTCGTACAACCAACGGCCACCTCCTTACTCTACTTGCTCTTCCTCTATTCCCTATCGTATTATAGTATACAGTAGAGACACCAACAAGGTCCTTGTTCGACATGGTTTCACAGTCGCCATGTTGCCATTGCCGTCATCATGAAAATGTTGCAACATTCGTCAACGATCCCAATGGGCACTCGGCGGGTGTCATACATAGCATTGCTCACGATGGTGAGAAGCTTTGAGTTGGTACATACTTGCTACGCTCGAGGCGCGCACTCTACTCAGCCCAGCCAACTCGAGTGTGCTTCCGCCCGCCCACTCCTGTCATCTGCACACTTCGCAGCCATGGCGCCTCCTTGGCTTTTTATTTTTGTTGTTGCTATTTACCTGGTTGCCAGTTGTCGTGGCAATTTTTCTTGCTTCATTTCATTTCCTCCACCTTCGCACGTTTCTTACCGCTTCTCTTGTCCTATCGCTGTGTGTATACTTTTCCGCTTTTCACATTTTCCTCCATTATTCACCTCCGCTCCATGCCGCGCTTTTTCGTCTTTCTTTACGACTTTCATTGTGGAACATTA